>NW_011352052.1:753543-759879 GCF_000735185.1 Notothenia coriiceps | reverse complement strand
TTGACTTGACTTTTGAAACAGAGCTGGTTGGACGTGGCCTGTAGTGGTGGAACCAGTTGACGACGGTGTTGTCTTCAGGTGAGCGGGCAGGATTGATGGTGTCTCTGGGAGGGAGTATGGGCTCCAGAGGAGGCCTTCCTCAGGCTGCCTCCTTCTCCTCAGCCGCCCAGCACCACTACGGATTTTCCTTTGGCGCTGGCGTAGCGGGGCAGAGGTCCAGACAGAGGCCAGCGCCTGGGCTCACCACACTCCGACCGGAAACGCTTCGGGAGTCCGGGCTGTCCGAACCCGTCGCTCAGCCAGAGCCGTCAACGCCTCCTCCAGGTACGCCTGAAGATGATAGCGATGATACCTTCATGGTTCCAGAATCAAGGTCCTGAAATTTGACCTTGCATCAAACATGCAGCTCCATGTTGTCGAAGCATCAACAATGAGACAAGATATCAAGACATGAAAAACAAGAACAACACACTTACACATTACGAGAAACCTGCTCAAGTAACAAGAAACGCTCCCGAGGAGAGAACAGAGGAGGGATCCCTCTCCCAGGACGGACAGAGCGTTGCAATAGATCTGCCCTGTGTAAATATAACAATACTTCATAGTCGTGGCAGAAGACAAGCATCATGCACACAGTCAGCAGCACAGCACCTTTCTTCTCCATCCCTTCTTCATGGCCCGGCAGCTTGTCACGTTGTGGCGGTGATCGTTGAGGCGCTCAGCTGCATCCGGACGAAGCGGCCGTCCTTCATTTGGGGCTCAGGCTGTGCGGCAGGGCTTGGCCTGGAGAGGCAGTGTCGGACACGGAGGCCCTTGCGTGCAGGCCGCAGGACCTCCCCCGACACAGACCGCTGGGCCTGGGAGACACACACACCACACCACACACACTAACACACACACAAACACACACACCGTTCCAGTTAGGCAAGAACGCTAAAGACAAGTCTACCACACATTAAACCCAAGATAACCCGTTCAGGAACAAAGATTCTCTCTCTTTTTGTCCTGATCCATTTCTATAAAAATCTGTCTGAAAATGAGCTGATCAGATTTTTGTCACTTTATGATGTCATAACGATGTTTTGTCTTGTGTAACCATTAGCCAATCAGCACCAAGGTAACCCCCCCCCCTTATCACCTGAATCTCCTGAATCTCCTCCTAGAGCACCATTGTGTTCTTTTTAACCAAATATCTCTCAGAGGGGCGTGGGGAGGGGCTCCTTATTTTCATCTAAAGGCCCTGTCACACCTACCCGGTTTTGGGAGTCAGAGGCCGTCGGACATTCGCGGCGCCCTACTCAGGTTGGTGTGTCCCGCACCGTCGTTGCTTTACGGCACATTTTCACACCTCCCACCGCCGATTCAAGAAAGTCGGCCAAAGAAATCACTCTGATTGGCTGTTGCCTCTTTTGAATGACAGCACTTGTTTAACCTCTTCAGTACACTCTTTTGCACTCAGGTGATGAATAAATGACACGCTTAACCATTCCACCAAAATAATATTGCGCTACATTAATATCAGCATGGAAAGCAGGGAGTTTGTAAACTCGTCGACTGAAGTCTTTGCGGTGTGTTCGTAGGCGGGCGGCGTAGCCAACACAGGCGACGTAGCGGACGTAAAAGTCGGGACGCCTTCGGTACGCGTTCTTTGGTCTCAGGTTGAAGTGTAGCGGCCTTAAAGTAACAGGCGGAGAATCAGCACTTTGGAAACAGGGCTGAAACAGAGGGGATTATG
Organism: Notothenia coriiceps; assembly: GCF_000735185.1. Lineage (NCBI taxonomy): Eukaryota > Metazoa > Chordata > Actinopteri > Perciformes > Nototheniidae > Notothenia > Notothenia coriiceps. The sequence continues at coordinate 758,144 of NW_011352052.1, read as the reverse complement.
GGTAATGCTGCAATGATCTGTTTGGTGTTTGGAGCCAAACACTTCAGAGACATGTTCTGTATATATCTGAGACCTGTAATATATTGATGAGAAACAGCATAGTAGGGGACCTTTAAGTGCAGTTGTACCTGTGCTGGAACATGAGGATGAGCTTCATGCCTGTGCATCTGGAAGCATCTTGTCACTAAACCATTAATCTGTCCTGTGCATCAGTCTAATAGCGAGGCTGTCCTTAAATGAACAACAGAGCGGGGGTGTCATCAGCTCCCGGGAAGATGAGCTGTCAGTCGGGTGATTGACACACTCACAGCCCCTGAAAGCTAAAAGAAACCAGCCGATTGCTCACCGAGGAGAAGAAGGAGGAGGGAATCAACAGCCTCGCCTGCCATCCCGCCTAATGATGGCAGCCCGAAAAACCCACAAACCAGGATGGTGTCAGCGCGGCAATATTAATGACAGACACTTAAAACCTTATTACAGCCTCAGCCTGCGGGTGCACGGCTGACGGCTCCGAGGTTAAGCCTGGCGGGGATTGGTCAGGTGATGAATAAATGACACGCTTAACCATTCCACCAAAATAATATTGCGCTACATTAATATCAGCATGGAAAGCAGGGAGTTTGTAAAAGAGCAGCACAGCCTCCATGTGGAGAACGATGGCGGCAAAGTTACATTAATGACCGTCAGACAGAAGCATTGAGCAGGTGAGATTACGAGATAATGTGATAATGTTATTCACCATGACCAATTTTCATATTCAAAGGGATTTAAATGGCTGAAGTATGATATGGTTTTAGACTTAATACATGCCATTAATCTTCACAATGGTATCAAAGAAAATTGGATCAGACAGAAATTGACTTTTTCTCGGCTTTCTTTTTTCACAGCGTCTGTATTTGATTTGACTAAATAGTTCAAATTACTATATGTAAATTGACAAGAGGATTTTCGTAATCAGGGTCCTGAAGATAATTATTCCTTTCTATCCTGTCTTAATGCCTTTTAAATCACATGTTAATTAGATCCACTTGTTGAAAGGCGCTATAAATAAACTTTCCACACTTTCAATCTCCCAGTCCCAAAATCCCAAATCCACACCTTTAAGTATTTCTGCCCGTGAACCCTTCACAGCCCTTCTCCCTATTTTAGACTGCGTTAACAGAAAATGAAAGTGCTCCAGCAGTGAGTGAGGAGACAGGAAGTTTTAAGTGTTATTTGTGCTAGGTTGCACCCTTCCTCCCCCACAGTGCAGTGCGGTAATTGCGCCGCCTGACAGCATGGAGCCAAGGCCTTCTATTGAGTTTTCCTATCATTTTTTGAAGGTTATTGCACTTTGATGTAGAGCAGGCAGCTTCATTTGAATACCTAATGTCATATCCAGCGTTTGAGGGTGGCTCGCTGGTGTACATGTGCACGGATTAAAGGTTTTCGACTTAAAACATTTACAGGGAATGCATGAAACACTGTGTAATGAAACCAAATAGGAACATAAGCCTGGTGCGCTGCATGAGAGCGGGACAAGCTGACCTGCAAGTTTATGGCTTTAATATTCAGGAGCAGAGCTTTCCTTTCATAGTTATGGGTTATAAAGAGTGTACTGTAGAGGTTAAACAAGTGCTGAGCGGTAGCATGCTACAGAAAATGTATTTAGAGTCATGTTAATGCAATGCAATTCGATTTTACCTCAAATTAAGCATGTTGTACGTATATTTTTATGCTTATCAGCTGTCAAACTGTGTCTGAGTCCATCCCCTCACCAGTGATGAAATGTATATTTACTCAAGAACTGTACTTAGGTAGAAAGTAAAGTTACTTGGACTTGAATTGAAAATTTCCACATGATACTACTGCGATGTTTAACCCTAAACCCACTACATTTATTGTACAGCTTTAGCTATACAACCTTTTTCAGTTTAATGTATCAATACCAGTGGCACACCGTGTCTATCACAACTGGACCTTCTGTAGACACACACACACCCTCCGCCGCCGTGCCCTCCCCCCCGCCGTTATAATGTCCGTCTTTTCACTGAATTGTCGAAAAGGGTACTCACAACAATATGATTGGTTGATCAAACTGTCAGTCCAATGGTACGCTCTCATTCAGTGCAACGGCCAGGGCATTCGATCAAGGATGTAGAATACCTTGGTTGAAGGATATTCTACCCAGAGACCCAGAACAAGATCTGATTGGTTGCTTTCTTTTCTAACACAAAACCACTGAAATGCGTAGTGCATGGTCCGAGAAGGACAAACAAATCAACGTAACACTGTAATATTACAGATCAACAACACAGATACCATTCTCATTTATTCATTTTATATTTTATTACATTTTATTTATATAATTAAATCGATTTTGTGTTTGTTTTATCTGAGTGTTCCAGGGTATTCTCTGAATACATTGAAGGCCCTGACTGTTCGCTACTGATCAATACACAACAAAATTCAGCAAAAAGATAATGGTGTATTATTAGAGGGTTAAGCTAGTGTTATATTAAGTATTTCAAATTAGTTTCAGCTTCACCAGATTTAACATTAAAGTTATGTGAATATATAAAATACAATAGTTTGAAGGGGCCATATTATGCTTATTTTCAGGTTTCATAATTGTGACATGTTTAAAATGTGCTTTATTTTTCTCTTATTTTGTAACTGAGTATTTTTACAATATAGTATTTCTACTTATATTAATATCTGAGTACTTCCTTTATCTGCCCTTCACCAAATGTTGGTAATTTGCTCTTAATGGCACTGTAACACAGAACATACTCTCAGTACTATAGCATCTCTGAAGATAGAAATTAGCTAAATCTGTTGTTTTTTGGTTAAAACTAAATTTTGTGGTTTAGTTTAAAAACTAAATTCTCACTTTTCATATTCTTAATCATCAATTGAGTATTCCCACATTACTGTATACTACTGCAATTTCTACCCCACTATACTGTATATATTGTACTGCTTTAGCTATACAACGTTTTGCAGTTCAATGTATAAATACATTATGGTGTATTATTATAGGGTGAAACTAGTATTATACAAAGTATTTCAAATGAGTTTCAGCTTCACCATATTTAACATTAAAGTGATGCAAATATTTAAAATACAATCGTTTGAAGGGGCCATATTATGCTTAATTTCAGGTTTCATAACTGTGACATGTTTCCATGCTTTAATGTTCAGAAAGTTCTTTATTTTTTTCTTATTTTGTAAATGGGGCGAAGCCTGCGAGCGAGTTCAGGCAGTCAACACGAGCACCAATGATACATTAACACGTGACGCACCTCGTCCCTCTAACGGCCCGTCCACACTATAGCTTCAAAAAAAGCTTGGAGCTGGGCGTGTCTGAAGCTTGGGGATTTTATTCGAGCACCGCGACCAACAACCAATCACATGAATGTCCCGCCCCCGGCATACAAAGCAAAAAACCCCGGGGATTTTATGCGAGCAATATATATATATATATATATAAACTCCCCAAACAGGCGAAAACCTACCAGTTTCACCCACTGTCTCTGCCACCTCCCTCCATGCCTGGTTCCTCCGGTTTGTATCTCAGTAAATAGTTCTGGTCGTAAAGAACCGGGTGGATTGTGCCTACCGTGAATTTCTCGTTTGGAATATGAGGAAATGAACTGCGGTCTGGCTCTTCCCAGCTGCAGGCGGCGGTTGATTGGCTAGCGATGAACGTCTAGATTTGCATAGAACGGGATTTCTTGGGCTGACGGCTGGCACTCCGGCGTCAGAGTTGAACGATTGGTTCAACTTTTGGCTCAGCCGAAACGCCAGGATTGGCGTGCCGCTCGTACCCACAAATTCAGTTCGGCTAAAGCGAAGCAACTGACGTGCACCCACTTTCTTATGTTGTCTTCCTGTGAATGTTGTGGTAGTATATCGCTGTGTGTGGAATACTCGTTTAGATATGCATGTCTTTATGTTTGTAGTGGACTTTGTGCCGTAACAAATTAACCAAAACACATTCTGCCTATGACCATGCCGCTCTGCTTAAGCTGCTTGAATTTCGTGGAATAAACTATGGCGTTGTGGAGGCGTGTAGACGCAGTGAGTAGTGCGTCACTCGGTTGAGAGAATCACGGGAGCACAGCGTTTTCAAATCCTCTCACTAGCAGTCGAGCATATTGTCGTTGTTGCCCCTGAGAGCGGCTTTCACCCCAAAATTGACACTTCTAGGTGAGATCTCCGAATTATTGAGTATGTAGATCGCTGTTGGTAGAAATAGCGTCTAAAAAGGACATGTAAATGGGTTATGTTTTAGTTAAACTAAAGTTTGTGGTTAGTTTTAAGAAGTAATCTCCCTTTCATATTGCTCCCAGGAATTGCAGCGAAGTAGACCGATAGTACAAATGCAATAATCTCAGTGGACTGAGAGCGGAGAGATGTGTGGGTAATGGTTGAGTGGAAGCGTGTGAAAACAGCTAACTCCGTGCTGTGTAATAGGAGCAGCTACACTGGCTGTCTTCACACTCCAGTAAGTGTTTGACAGCGTGGTCATGCTGAAGCCACAGAGCCATGCCCAAGTTCAGCCGGCCTCATCCTAAACAAGCCTCTAGAAGTGAACCTGTCCTCTGCGCTGACTGACG
>NW_011352052.1:739687-753498 GCF_000735185.1 Notothenia coriiceps | reverse complement strand
TCCTGTTTATTAACGTTTCAGAGAAGTTCACGTGGTACAATGGGTTTTGCCTCTACGTAACACCATCTGTACATTCAAAATACCCGTTGGACGAAGACATTTCACCGTACATTGCATATAATAATTTGCACTAATAATATTAACGTTCGAGAACGCTGTGGTATTTTACTCCAGGAACTCAACTCTGGCGGACGAGATGTATCAGTCGAACCACTATGTCATATCTATAAGAAATAAGTATAGTACTATAGTACTTATAAGTCTTTTTACATAATGCGTTTAGATTGAAATCGTATATTAACTTTGACCCTGAACCAGGCACGAGTCGTCGTAAGTCTAGCAACGTACCGAGTAGTAATAGGAGTTCACTCCACCTCCTCTCCTCCGCCTACCTCTTCTGGTAGCGTCGTATACGTCACCAGACTTCATTTGAACCTCCTCCTACTCCTCCTCATACTGACTACTTCTACACGAGTGGCTCAACCGTTAGAAAGTGTCTACAAAACAAATGACAACACGTCCCCCTCTCGAGTATGTCGCACTTCCTCTCTTTTAACTTACACGTCTCCTGTTCCCCGTGACGTCACATAATGACGAGTAATCCACCCTCTCTGCGACATTTAAGTCTCTCGCTCGTCGAGACGTAGTCCCCGATAAGTAATCGTACCGAGGCACGAAAAGTAGACGTTGGTGAATTTCACGAGTTAGTGCTCTCGCCTGCCGTACTGTACTACTGTTTTCGCCCTCTGCCGATTTGCGAGTTCCTACGAACACGCTACCTTCTCTTCTGTACGGATTTTGGCGACCGGACACACACGAACAAGCTTCTCCCTGAGAATTACCCCTTCTTTACCGCTAAAAATGTCACATCACCGACGTCCACCGGGTTTGTCACAGTCGGACTATTAGTAGAGAGGCGAGTCCGCATATGTCGAAAGTACAGAATCTAAAGAGATTCTCTCTAACCTTAACAAACCTTCACTAACTAACCTCCATTTTTTCAAAACCAAATTTCAAATCCTTTTACTCTCAGGAGAATCAGCAATCTCACTATTTCAGACGTGGTAAATTACGAAGTTATTACCCTATCCAATAATAATCCAATTCAGAGGCAGTAATGTAATATAATACATTATTTTATATATATAGTTACAACCGGCCCTTTGAGTGCAACCTTTATGAGAATGTGCCCACGATGAAATTGAGTTTGACACCCCTGATGTAGAGGTAAATATATATAAAGCATGGCTTTCTTCATACTGTTTGCCTATTTTAGGAGTTAAATAATCTTGGGAAAGGAAACAAATATGTATGCAGACAATACACAACTTTGTATTATAATTTCTCCTTATAAAGTAAGCTTTTAAGGGAAAGTAGAGAGGGACTTCAGTTCCTTTTAATAAAAATCAAGCCAGAAAAACCAACAATTGGGAGTCAGTATCAGTATGGTACATTACATTTTGAATTTGTTTTAAAGATGACTGGAATTTTGCTTCTATTCTGGTTTCTTCTCAACAATATAAATGTTATATTGTTTTCTTCAAATAACAGCTGCTTATTTTTGGAATCACTTAGAACATTGCATTTAAATGTAATGTCATCCATCAGCTGTGACACTCGAGAAAAACCAGCAATTTGAGCTCCATTTAGACAAAAGAGTGACTACATTTGTTGCTATAAACTAGACAATCTGAGGCTTCAGAGCAGAACCACGTCAACAAACACCAGAGGAAGGGTTAACACTACATAGGCCAACATTTTTAGGTGAAATGTCCTTTCTTTAGGCAAGCAGTACCACAATGAATTTACTTTGTGGCTCAGGGTGTTTGGTTTCAATGTGGTTATTTCACAGGCCTAAAATTAAACCCTGGCTATACAAGTATCAAGTTTCCAAACAAACCCAAAACAAGACAAAATGAATTCATTGACTCTCAACTGTGCGTCGGCACATTCTGTGCTTTAGAAATTCTGAGAAATAAACAAGGAAACTTTCTCTTGACTCGTACAGTAGCGCACGAGAGCATGAGAGGAGGTTTTCAAAACGCTAGGAAATGGCTGAAACAGATGATTCACTTCACCCAGGCTGACAGCCAACTATGCCACTATACAAAAATAAACACGAGTCTCCACAGCAGGTTCCCAGAATGTGTTTATTTGGTGGGGGGCGACTATTGAACTATCACAGCACTTCAGTTTGATTAATAAGAAGCTGGGGCAGGATCTAAATCAATCTCCTGAGGCATGTTTGCTTCATGTTACAAACAGATGGTGGCGCTAAAGCACACTGAAAGATGGGGATTGTGGGAATTACTCACCATTGAGTTTACACAATGTGTCAATTCTCCGATGTTCACAGTGGAAGACAAGCCTTCTTTCAATATTGTTTAGCTAAAAAAGAATATACAAGTAATTAGATACCCACAAAACGAAGTTACAAGTCAAAAGTCTTGGATTCAAAATCTTTTTTATAAACATCAAAATACCTTAAGCTATATGAATGCATTTCAGTCATTAATGCATAAATATGTTTTAATGTTACAAGGTGGGGCTTAATGCCAGGGGGGTTGTAAGTCTCACCCAGTTTACATCATCATTTATTTTTTTAGAATGTTGTTAATCTGACTGAGCAAAGCTTCTTGTTAGTTAAGATATTAAATGAAACCTTTTTCAAATGCATTCCACCGTTTGTAAAACGATCTGCTATTGGTATGGCTTATTTGCAGTATAGGTATGCAGTAGGTATGTGTATCTGTGTATGTTGCATGTATATGTACATGCATATGTATCCATTTAACAATATTTCTGGTGAGTATTCGTGTGTATGAGGCTCACTGGCAGTGAATGTAGGGATTACTCTAGCTGTTGTAATTGCTTGTTTGTGTTATTCGTTATTTATTTTTCTCTTTGTACACACAATCAGTACAAACCACTGTCTCATTTGTATGCATATATTTTGCTTTCCATTTCTAAATGACAAACACTGGATACGCATTGTCGAAACGCAATACAAATATTTTGGATCTGAAGATATCAAATGAATGTAGTGGAGCAGGAGCATAATCTATAGGTACAATAGTCCACCTTTGTTTTTTTTCGACACTAAATGTAAATAACTCTTCTTGTTGTACTAGAATTTACAAATTTTGTCCATTGACAAATCTAGAAAAAGACACCTTCATAATCATAATGTCCTGTACTGATACAAAATAACTCTTCTCAAGGACAGGTATGAAAATGTTACGCAGAAAAAAAAGGGAAATTAAACCAATGCAATTATCTGTGTTAGCCTATATCTTACAAAGCCTGTTTATTATTATATTGTCGCCTAACTCTGTAGTGTTATGGATAAGGATGAAGGAGTGAGTCTATTCCACATTAAGCATTTTATTAATCTTACTGTAAATGCCCAATATGCGCATATAAAAAAAAGACAAAATGCTAACATTCTTGGCATGTCAGCATTTGCACAAAGTGTAGTGTGTTTTTTACCCACAAGGAAGCAGCATATCCATGCTGCATCCTAATGTAATATACTGCTGTTAAACATTGGAGCTACATGTTGTATTAGGCATTACAAAATTATGTGATGATGATATACACTATTTGAAAAAGGATATATTTCTGATATATGTAATGATGTGTAGCCTCCAGTATGTATTAGATGATATGCAATCCAGCACAATAATCTAGCAATTAACATGAGTTTTTAGAAGACAGGACGTTTCTTCTTTTCTTTTGGGACTTTGTTTGAATTATTTAGTCTTGGTTTGATCATGTGAAACAAATCTTACTGTAAGACATTGAAGTTTTGAATGTGTGTGTGTGTGTGTGTGTGTGTGTGTGTGTGTGTGTGTGTGTGTGTGTGTGTGTGTGTGTGTGTGTGTATGTGTGTCTGTGTGCATGGTATTGGTGGGTGGAGTTGGCTGAAGGCAGTAAACCAGGTCAGTGTCACATGTGAGATCTGATCCTACACAGAGAATAATTCTTGCTGAGGAATTTAACAATACAGTAACAGGGGATGACATACTGTATGACAGCAAGAGCGCACAGAGAGACGGGTGAGACGTATTAAGTGTACAAAAAATGTTGCTTGAGTCTGTGTATTTGTGTGTGTGAATATAAATCAGGTTTCCTGCTCAGCTGGACCTACGCCCTGAATTTCTCAGGGGTCTTCACTTTCTTTTTGTTCTGTCCCTCTATTGTTTCTGTTTTCTCCCGCTGGGCTGTCCCCAGGTGAGGCTGGCTTCTCACAGCGCACTCAGTGCATTGTGTCCGCACTCAATAGGCTCACTGTGGAGCCAGCAGGGTGCCTGTTTTCAACCCTGTTAGCTACACTACTTTGTTCTCCAAGTTTCATACAGCTCACTTTGAGGCCTGAGAAGGTTTGCCTCACTGTATAAATATAAAGCTGTACGGCTCCAACAGTCAGTCTGTTTGATCGAATTTAGCACATATAACACATGGCAACTCAAGGTCAAACCATTGCTCTTTTATAGTTAGTTATCCACATTTTTCATTTTTATTTCAGACCAAAGAGGATAATGAGTCAATCAAATCACTCACTGCAATGGGCTTATTAAATGTCTTGATGCCATGGGCCAATGAATTGGTTCAATTGATTGGGGTCATTAAAATAGCTTAATACATTTGGCCAATCAATTGACTCGTTACAATGGGCCAATGGAAATACTCGTTAAGCTTATCAGGGGTTCAATCAAATGGCTCAATATAAGGTTTCAATCACATGACTAAATACAATATATTTTGTTGGATTTGCCCTTTGGATTGATTAATTGAATTATACAGATTGGACAATTAACTTAATGTATTAGTTAACACTGACTAGTTTATGTGCACCACAGCTTATTTCCTTCGCAAGGTGTCAAGTTGCATCCTCCTCTTTGTTGCTGTAGGGTTGGACAAACGAGAAGTGGCTCCTCCCAAAAAAGAGAGTGGAGCCACTGCATACAAACTCACCTGTTAAACTTGCAGCATCGGGGTGGAAAGCTGACCGAGTAGCAAACAGAAGTCCTCCAGAAGAACTTAGCTCAATGTAAGTATCATGTTGTCCTTTTCTTCTTTGTTTTATTGATAAAATAATGGCTTTAGGTCCCTGAATATGCAATTAAGATTTACAATTTTACTCCGGAGAAGCATACAAGCATTAAAGTTCACAGCTATTTTGACTCAGTTGGAGGGAATACTTGAATCCAATAAATACCTCTTTTACTTTGTGCACTTAAAAAGTCACATGAAATGAAAACCTGTAGTATTGAGCACTTTTTGTTTTACCATTGTCAAGTTAAGCCAAAAGTTCCATTAAGTAGCTGTGCTGAGAGACGATTGGATTACTGAGCCAGCCAGCCTCTCTCTGAAATGACTTTTGATGTTTCTTCTTGGAAAGTCAAGCCAATGCCAGCACAGAGGCATCCACTGACTACAGACAGATGCATGAGTACAGACTGTTGCAAAATGACTGCAGCGAGAAGTGAAACCAAGATCTAAAAAACCCCATTAAAAATCCTTTAAATTGCATTTTAAATGACTTTTTGTCAATGTTTGTTAAAGGGTTGATTGAAAGTTAATTCTTGATCTTTCCTGTGCAATTATGACTGCCATTTTCTAAGGTCAGGAATCAATAACTCATATACAAATTGTTCTTAAAAAACAATGTCTATCAACAACCAGAGTAAGGTAGATGACTAAATACAAGTGATTATCAAAACAAGCCTATGCGCGCCTTTCTCTAAACCAAACGACTAACTCCTCTATCTGCAGCCGGCACTGTACCATTTTTAAATAGAATTTGTGAATGCTGACTTAGTGCTTCTAACCAAACTGAACCCCCCTGATATTGCCCCGTCTCAGAAGCTAAGCAGGCTTGATCTGGGTCAGAGCTTGGATAGAAGACTGCCTGGGAATACCTGATGCTTTATTAAATTAGCATGTAACTTGTCATTTCACTTACGTGTGCTGAGTGAGACTTGTCAGTGGAAGTCAAGGAAAATCTTGTAGCAAAGCAAAGAGTAAGCCTGACTGGAATACTTCAAAATAAATGAATTGATTGAAGTTAAGCAGCATCAAGTCAAACCAAACCGAATTATTTATATATATATGTATCTTTATGTATTTTACCTGTCAACATAGGATCATATTTACATTTTACATGTGCTAAGAAATTGCAATTTCCTTTTTAAATTAAATTTAAATACAACATGGTACACGGTGAGTCAACATATACAAATCAATAAATTAGGGCTATTTAAAGGGGGAAAACGGGAGTCTGTTAAGAAAAAGAGAAACGATAAAGCTGGGAGTTAGGCAGAACAGTGAAGTTATTGAATATTTGATACAAGAAATATTCACCAAAATTATGCAAACGCTTTTTTTTTACTATCTTATTGTTGTTAATATACAGTATGGGAGATTCTGATAGCACTTTACTTTATAACAATGGAGGAATTAAGTGTTTTCATATAAAACAATTCTACAAGATTATTCAAATGCTTTTTTGTAATATCTTTTTTTAAGGATAACCAATGATTTGGGAAGAAATGTCTTAGCACTACTCTGTATAAAAGTACACTGATGGAATATTTCTACAAAAGACAAAATTCTTCAAAAGCATATTTCCTAAAAAAAAGTATTGTAGAATAACAGCAGGGTGAATGGGTGAATTGATTTTGTTAACCATATACTGTATAGTGAAGTAGCTTCACCATAAGAGCACTTATTAACTTATCTGCTGCAGTGGACACCATGGCCTCCACCCTCTCTGTGCGAAGTTACTCCGTGCGTCAGCCCTCCTTCTCCAGCATGTCCCAGAGGGACAGCGGTCGCAGCATCCGCTCCAAGCCTGCCGTGTCCTCCGCCACGCTGTCTCTGTCCCGCTCTGTTTCAATGGGCAACGGCCTCAACAAGCTGGGCTCCAGTCTGTCCTTCAACGGCCTCTGTGCCGCAGCCAGTGAGAAGGAGACCATGATAGGCCTGAACGACCGGCTGGCCAACTACCTGGAGAAGGTGCGCTCTCTGGAGAGGTCCAACTCCGAGCTGGAGGTCAAGATCAAGCAGCTCATGCTGGAGAGGACCCCCAAAGGGCACGACATCGACGGGATGATGGCCCAGGCACATGCTATCGGGCAGGAGGTCAGTCATTGTAGATCATATTCTCCCAAAACAGAGAATTTCTCTGTAGCAGCATTTCGTTGCACCCCGGTGATTGATATGACATTAACATATATGAGGATTTGTAAATATGTTTTTATAATTTGATGTGTAAATGTTGGCATTATTGAGAGACTTGGCTCAAGATAACATCCCAGCTTAGGTAAATGCACCATATAAAATCAAAAGCAAGGAATATGTTTAGGGTTATTTGATTAAGCAGAGATGTTACTCTCTAATTTTAGGTTGATTGAAAATGAACCCTCCTTCAAGTTGACATTAACCCTCAAGAAAGTGCCTCAAAACAATTAATGCAGTAATATTACATTTGGGCATACTAACACACTCAAAAATACTAACAATTTGTAGTCATGTGTAGTAGTCAAAGTTACCCTTGAAGTGTTTGTTTGAAGGCAATAATGAGATACAACCTTTTATTTATCAGTTCAACAATTTTCAGAGAGATCTGGATGTTAAGACCATTTGATTGCACAGTAAATAAAACAGCACACAAACATTATTAGAATCATTTCTAGTTATGCCAGATCTTCCTGAACCATCCACTCATGTCCTGCTCAGGTGAGGAAGAAGACGCTGGAGAACGCCCGCATCATGCTGGAGATTGATAATGCCCGGCTGGCGGCTGATGACTTCAGAGTCAAGTGAGTGTCACACAGAGCTTCCTTTCTTTACCTGACTGTGAGTTTTTAACATAGAAGCGCCAGACTGCAAAGCCATGTGAATAAGTGATCTTTAAGTCAGGCTGCGAAATAAGAGCTTCATTCCCACGCTGCTGAGGCATGTGCATAGATCTCCATCCAGGAGCACAGGGTGTGATGGATTGTGCAGGTCAGAGAGACAGCGTGGCTTCTGAAGTCCAGAGCTGGCAGAGCTGGCTGAAGGAAAGATGGGGGAGTCAGGATACACTGCTGATGCTTTTCACAATGTGTTGATGGTATTTTCTGTGACCTGATGTGCAGGAGTGATACATGAATTGGCAGTGATGGATGGCCTTAGCAGCAAAGAGCATGTTTACCTTCCATGCAGATATTTGTATGGTATTTCACTTGTGTGTATCCACTCTGGGATGATTTCATGAGAAGTTTCATAAATTGTTTGCACATGTTGCATTACCTCCAGTTTGTGACTTCCATGTCTCAAAGGAATGTTCCAAATAGTTTTACTCCAAAAACGTACTCTGTCTTTTGAGAGAAACATTTAAAACGTTTTTTCCGGCACATTTGGATCTAAGAATCCTCTTATATTCACATTTGATTTGCAAGTCTATTTTTAATCCAAAAAAGATGGCAGCATGAAGTGATATCATTTTGTGTTACACAAGAAAAATATATATAAATACATATAAAACAATGAAAAATAACCATACGATTTATATTATCATTTGACAAAATTCTCTTATATCAAAGTCGACTTTTTTTCTTTTTTCTGAGCATCACACAACCTTCTTCAGCTCATTGAAGGCTATGTGACATGATTAAAAGCCAGTTGGGGAAAACTAGTAAGTAAGGACTTTGATTTTAGATGACTTTGCCAAATTACACCAAAGTCAAGAATGAATTTTAACACCGAACAATAACATAAAAGGAAACAAATATTTGTTGATGCAACACAGGAATGCAGCAGACAAATTCACTTCCAGCAGCTATCTTGCTTGGGTTAAGTTTTATAATGAGTCATGTAATACAAATACATGAATGGCTCCTTTCCTTCACTGTGTTTGCGGTGCAGATGGGAAGCGGAGGCCACACTCTGCCAGTCGGTAGAGAGGGACTGTCAGGCTCTGAAGAGAGCTAAGTCAGACCACGACCAGATGATCGCCACGCTGCGAGGAGACCTGGACAGCCTGAAGGAGGAGCTCTACTTCCTCAAGAAGAATCACGACGAGGTGAGATCCCACCGAGGTGAGATCCCACCGAGGTGAAGGTCCTGTCAGACATGATCAATGAGTGTTTACGTATCAAGATAATCACCTTACAAGTTGTCAAGAGTCGTCTTGTACAAATGTCGGATGTCTTTAAAGCATCTCAAAAGATGAATGAAAGGCTCTCAAAATCACTAATATCATCTAAAACCACAGAGCTGTAACACCTTCCAGTTTCATATCAGCAACAAAGTAGCCCAGGGTTTAACAGTATTCAGTATCTGAAAGATTATCCTTCACGGACACACCCTTTTTCTTTGGTACCATAGTGCTTCGAGACAACACCTGTGTACACAAAACAGGAGCACTAGAGCCCATCCAGCCACATGTCGGGTGTGTCTAGACTGCAAGGTGTGGTATACAGGATGTAGACTGAACACTTGACTGAGTTTTTTTTATCTAAATTGACATTAATTCCTTTCTAGACCATTTTTTTTCAATAGTTACATACAATTTTCTTTCAATAGTTTAAATAAAATAAGGTTTGTAGGACTAGATTATTTAAACAATAACAAAATAAACCATTTCAAATTACTTTTTTTCCATAAAACTAAGTACATTTTGCTGGTAATACATTGACAAATTTTGTATTTTTGAATTCACAACGTCTTATAAGGTGGTATTACTACTTTTACTTAAGTTAAGGCACTGAAGTTAGATAGTGCAGCCTAAGAGATGTCCAGGGAGTAAATAGTAACTAAGATGTTGCAACATTAAACACTAATGTCTCTTTTCCTTTCTTTAAATGATCACAGGAGATGATTACAGTGAAGTCTCGTCTGGCCAACGAGCAGGTGAGCGTGGAGGTGGACGCGCCTCAGGGCCCTGACCTGGGGGCTATCATGGCCGAGCTGAGGGTCCAGTATGAGGGCATCGCACGCAAGAACAAGGATGAGGCCGAGGCTTGGTACCTCAGGAAGGTCTGTCGCTGCATGAATCTGTTCTTATTATTCCGGTAGTAATACATGTTTATTTGAAATGTCATAAACCTCTGTACTGTACATAACACTTTTTTTTATGTGTGTGTCTACAGTTGGACGCGGTGCAGTCAGAGGTCAAAGAAAGCAACGAGGCTCTGCGTAGTGCCCAAAGCGAGCTCAGTGACAGGCGACGATTCCTGCAAGCTCTGGAGGTCGAACTTGACAATATTCGGAGGCAGGTAAAGTAGTCATAACATTCGAACAAGTGTAATCACATATTTTTCCAGGAAGAACGCTTCCCATGTTGTGTCTCTTTCAGAAAAGAACCAAATCTTTTGCTACTATTTCTCTACTTCTTTGGAGTTCAGCCCCATCCTCACCTCTTCTCTTCTGCACACACATTATCCATAGATTACAGCTGCCTTCTCCTTGTCAACAAAGAGATTATAGCAGCACAATGTACACCGCTATTTCATTTTGCTCCGATAATCAATCAGAGTGACAACAAGACGTAGACTCAAACAAGCCGGTTTTGTCTGTGTCTCCGTTACATGTTAACACAGGTCAAACTATCATATGGCGCGGTTCAGTGGAGTCTAATATAGCTCATCGATGTTTGCCTTATAGTGAGCACACAGTATTGAATGTAGAGATATTACAGTGCTGACAGTCTCAAGTATGTGTGGTTGATTGGTGAGGGGGCGTGAACATATGTAGGTAAACAGACAAAGTGATGCTGGGTGGTAAAAGGGTCCATTATGTGACAGTGGTGACGCTTTAGTGGACTTCACAGAGGAACATTGTGTATAGTACAGATAACGCTTATGTGAACAATCTGATAAAGGTGCTCTGTTGAAATTGTTTATATTAAATGTATCCATGCATTTCTACAACATAGGACATTGGGACATTTTGAAATGATTTAAAATACAAGTGAAACACACAATGATTTTCATTGTCAATTATTCTGTTGATTATCTTGAACCATCCATTAGTTGTTTGGTCTATAAAAGGGCAGAAAGCTAAGGATTCTAGGAGTTGGTGGAGACCAAAACAAAGCTAAAAGTAGAGTTATGTATGTTTTATAGAGGTATTTCAAACATATGGATGTAATTTATAGATCTGAAACTGCTAAAGGATGCTTATTTAATATATATGATGATACATTAAAAAAAGTCTGCTTCAGTGAGTGTTTTGTAATGTATAAAAACGCTATAGTATGACGTATTACCTGTCACTGATCACTCCCTGTTTGTTCTGTTCACAGGTGAGTGTATTGGAAGGAAACCTGGCTGAAACTGGACACAAGTACTCAGTGGAGATGGACCGTCTTCAGACCACGCTGACCCAGCTGGAGGACGAGCTGTCTCAGCTGCGTTTGGACATGCAACGCAATAAGACCGAGTACGAGCAGCTGCTGCGCATCAAACAGAACCTGGAGATGGAGATCGCTACCTACAGGAGGCTGCTGGAGGGGGAGGAAACGTGAGTGAGGGTCGCAGGATCAGTGCTCAGAAATACACAGTTAGCGTACCTATGTTTATTTCTATAAAGATAAAACATGTTTGGCATGCTCCCCTGAATTTGACAGAGGACGGTTTCAAAATGGGGATTATTGAGAGGGAGGGGTTAGACTAAAGGTCCTAAGCTGCAATGGGCCGTTGTTGTATATGACATGCACTGTAAACATATTCTTTCAGTACTTACAAAATAACACTGATTATAATCCAGGAAATAAATTAAAAACATTGTTATTTTCCCATGTTTGCATTTAGCTACAGAGGAGTACATTGTGTGGAGTTTGCTGGGATATCAAGTGCACTCATTCACTTATTCTCAAAGCAAAAGAGAGAATTTGCATATTTCCCAAAATGTGGAACTTTAAAATGTCGTACTTGCACCAGATAGTTATTTAACATGATATCTGCTTTATCTTTTGAATGACGTTGTTTTTTTTCTCGGCCTACAGGGTAAAAGAAACACCTCCGCCTCCTAAAAGTAAGTTCAGTTTTTTTTTTATGTCATAAGGACAAAAACTTCTTCGCTAATTTTGAATAAAGTCTTCTGTTTCTTCATAAGGTCTACAATCTAGCTGAAGGGTATTTGTTAAAAAAAAAAAACACTAGCTTGTTTGTCAGTATTAGCTTGTTGTATGAATAACAAAGGATAAAAAAGAGAAAAGGGTTTGTTAGCTTCTCATTTTCACCCCTATCAGATCCTGTGTGTCAAGTAACCACACCAGGGGACATACTTCCTGTTGGTTAAATGCAGTCTGCAAAACTTAGGAAGGTATCTGATACTCCTGCAGGACGTGTTTTCTGCTGTGATGGCCTACCATTGTATTTACTGTCTGCACGTTAATACGCTTTACCATTTGATATTACTAGAGCAGACAATATCCTGCAGGAGCACAAAGGAGCTTCCGATCCTTACCTACATGCAGACTATCCATTTAGGACACTTGAAATTTGGACTTAGGCGTGGTCGCTCAACATCCGCAGGATCTGATAAGAATACAAAGCACACTCGCTGACTCTCTCTCTTCTATTTCATCCCTTTTGTATTTTTTTTTTTAGCTTTATAGCCGTTTATAGTGTTGTTCCATCAGAAGAAGTTTTTTGACAACATTTGATGTACTTTTTGGGACTTATGTGATTAACCCTGATTTGTTTTCCATATCATAGAAGAACCTGAAATAAGGACCAGGAAGATTGTAAAAGTCGTCACCCAGACCATGATCAATGGCAAAGTGGTGGATGAGTCCAGCGAAGTGGAGCAGATCGAGGAGCGAAAAAAATAAGCCAAAGTGTTGCAAGAGGAGAAGCAAAGATGTCTATTTAACCCAAAGTGCATCTAATTTCAAAACAACATTCTTGTTGAAGCCACACAATAGACTGATTAATGAGTTCAACCTAAAATAAAATAAAGTGATTTGCAACATCATGATATATTTCATTACATACAGTGGGATCTCTTGTTGGCAGAAACTCTTACTTATAATGAAATGATTCTCATAAATGTTTCAATAGTTTGTATAATGATGTCCAAATCTTATCTGAAACTTCTGCTGTGACTTACAGTAATGCAACCTTAACCTCATTTCATCCATCACATTTTTTTAGGGGGGTGGGAGGGTTTCTTATTCCTCGCTTACCTTAGCTTAGCTTAGCATGAAAACAATGGTAACCAGCTAGCTTGGCTTTGTCAACCATACAATTTAACTCTAAAACAAAGTGTAAAGAAGTCTTTATTCTGAGCTAATCCAACCAGCCGCCGGATGTTGCTAGTGCACAGACGTGAGGGTGTAACTCTCACCATGAAAGAAAATAAGAGTTTATCTTAAAAATATTTAGCTATTTCCTTTAATACATGCTGAAGCTTTCAGAAAATGTCTTGATCTTGCAACAACATCTACTCTATGTGCATGAGAGTTTCGCTGTAAAATAAAAAGGGAAAGGGAGTATTTTAATGTACTGTAGTTGTATGTAAAGAAATAAACCAAAGCAGCTGTACAGTCTCAATAAAACAGGGTTTTAAAAAAAAGTGTCCCTTTCATTTTTAGACAGAAACGTTGGCTGATACTGGAGGAACATAATATTACAGTGAAACAGAGAAATGTGATTCTGCACTGAAAAGACTGAAACTAAAGTACCTACAAACAGTAGTTTCAGGTGACAGGCTTTGTGTGTGTGTGTGTGTGTGTGTGTGTGTGTGTGTGTGTGTGTGTGTGTGTGTGTGTGTGTGTGTGTGTACGTATAGTACTATACTAATTAAGTAACGTAAGT
>NW_011352052.1:735760-739654 GCF_000735185.1 Notothenia coriiceps | reverse complement strand
TTCATGTCTCTTCTACATCAACATGTGTCCCCTCTTCTTCATGTCTCTTCTACATCAACATGTGTCCCCTCTTCTTCATGTCTCTTCTTCAGCAACATGTGTCCCCTCTTCTCCATGTCTCTTCTACATCAACATGTGTCCCCTCTTCTTCATGTCTCTTCTACATCAACATGTGTCCCCTCTTCTCCATGTCTCTTCTATTTGTTGGCTAGCGATTGAACTGTCAGATTTGCATAAACGGGATTTGATTGGCTGACGCTGGCTACTCCGGCGTCAGAAGTTGAACATTGTTCAACTTTTGCAGCCTGAAACGCCAGGAAAGCTCCGCTCTGCTACCCACAATTCAGTTCGGCGAAAAGCGAGGCAACGTGACGTCACCCCATTCAAAGTGAATGGGCAGACGCGTTGGAAACCGTTTTTGAAGCTGTCGAAGCTGTAGTGTGGACGGGCCGTAACAACCAACCAAACACATTCTCCTAAACATGCCGCTCTATTGAAGCTGCTTTAATCTGGAATAAACATGGCGTTGTGGAGGCGTGTGACGCAGTGGAGTAGTGCGTCGGTGTTGGGATCAGGGGAGCACAGGTTCAAACCCCACTGCAGTCAGCATGTCGTTGTGTCCCTGAGACGCTTCACCCCAAATTGCTCCTGTGGGGATTCTCCACAGTATTGAGTATGTAAGTCGCTTTGGATAAAAGCGTCTAAAAAGTAACATGTAATGTGTTATTTTTAGTTTAAACTAAAGTTTGTGGTTTAGTTTAAAAAGTAACTTCTCACCTTTCATATGCTCCAGAATTGCAGCATAACCGGATATGTACAAATGCATTTAATGGCTGAGAGAAAGTGTTGTAATTTGAGTGGAAGCTGTATCCGTGCTGTAATAGGAGCATGTAACACTGCTGTCTTCACACTCAGAGTGTTTGACAGCGTGTCAGTGCTGAAGCCACAGATCCTCCCACAGCTTCAGCCGCCTCATCCTAACAAGCCTCTAGAAGTGAACCTGTCTCTGCGCTGACTGACGGAAACACTTCGGCCTCACTATAGAGACCAACGTAAGCTAATTACCAGCATTGTCATTAGCTTATCTTCAGTGTGTGTTGAGTACCGGTCCGCTGGGTGTCCTTCTGTCTGAGAGAGGACCAACAATCCACAGCCAGTGAATATTAAAGGTGACTGTGCGTCTGCCGATTAACCTTAATTGCAAATGAAACCTGGGAGGCATTCTTCATTATAGCGGCATACACTGGAGCTCAATTCAGATGTTTCAGCCTGTGACAAACAGCTCAGTGGGGACAGGCTCTGCTTATTTCTCAGCTTTTCACAGCTAGTTCCAATTTCCCTCGCTCCCTAAAACATTGCATTAGAGGAGAGATTGGCTCCTGAGAGACAGTCTGTCTCCAGAGAAGGTCATAATGTGGAGAAATGGAGGCAGGCTGGAGTTTCTTTCCCTTATGAGAAGGATATCAGAGCGAGGAAAAAACTGTTCAATCAGGAAGGCGACTACCGTTACGTTCATTCATTCTCCATCTACTTTACTTCTCCTTTAGCAGAGGCAAAACAAGTACTCGTGTTTTATACTATACATTGTAAAAATACTCTTTTACTAGTCCTGCGTTCAAAATCGTACTCAAGTAAAGCACTTAAAGGTGGGGTAGGTAAGTTTGAGAAACCGGCTCGAGATACAATTTTTTGTTATATTCCATGGAATGCTCTTAACATCCCGATAGCAATGAATATCTGAAGTGCTTTGACAAAACATCCATAAAAAATGTCATCTGTGGAAGCCGTGGCGCTGTAAAAAGCACGACCAATCATCTGAGCCGGCCCGGCTAAAGTAACTGGATGGCCGACCTGCCTGTCAGCCTACCATCTGTGCACAAACTGATCTCGTGCCCTCATTGGTCATGTGCACGTTCGTGTGTGTTGGAGGAGGGGCTCTGTAAGGAAGTGTATTTTCAAACTCTAGCGCACTCGAACCGGTTTCTCAAAATTACCTACCCCACCTTTAACTAAAGCACTTATTAAGCATTGTGGCCCATTTCAGAATCATATTAATTTACTGGATCATGATGATTGACACATTTAAGTTTATCACAGATGGTAAAGGTGGAACCCATTTAATAACTTAATAAACTGTTGCTGGATATTTTAAACTATAATAATATGTATAAGTGTAATTATTGGTTGATTCATATTTTGAATTAGCTAATACTCTGAGTCTATAGTTACTAAAGCTGTTTGGATATTCTATTGGAGTTCAAATGTACATTATTGGCTTCCAAAATGTAGGGGAGCAGAAGTAAGCATAAGACAAATACTCTTAAAATACCTCAACAGTGTACTTAAGAGTAAATGTACTTAATAACATGTTACTACTGTCTTTGAGCCTTTAAGATATCATATCACAATGGGGTCTAATGGCCAACAAATATTCACAATTCCAACATTGTGCACACATCACTGAATACTTTCAAAAACGCAGTCCCTCCTGATTGAAGTTCACCTCCGAATGTATCGAGATCTTTTTGACTCAAGTCTAATAATTCATTTCTCACCAGCATTAATTCAGCTGTTCCTGTTCTGCCTGCACTGGAAGATATTTCATCTAGGTGTCTTTTTCTGCAAATCCCAAAGAAAAGTTTTACCCTCATGTCAAATAACACGAAGGGAGTTATACTCCTCGGGGAGAAGAGTTGGACAGACTGTGTCATGATCAAAAGAGTCTGAACACCGCTCCTTCTTCTCCTTCTCTTTGCCGATGAAATGTGAGACGGATAAGGAGACTATATTAACACTGGCAAGCTGTCTCCAAGTTGACGGACAGCTTTTGAAATTGGTGGTTTTGAACTAAATGTATCACAATGTTTCTTGGAGTGAGCTTGTTGTCGACGGTGTCACATTGCCATTACAGTCATTTAGTTGATGTGCCGGTTCCTACAGTGAGTGTCGCAGTAACATAAATTCCCAAATCACCAGAATCACAGTCTCAGTCTGAAGGAGGCGTCCAGAAGGAGCTGAGTGGGCGGAGGGACACAGAGTTTTTGGAGATGAGAGGGCAGACTGCACCTCTGTGAATCTTCCATCGCTTGTTGAAGGCAGTGAGAGAAAACCTGAACCAATAGAGGATACAGGAGGCACTTACACCCCTCTGAAGGTCACCTATTATGCAAAATCCACTTCTCCATGTGTCCCCTCTTCTTCATGTCTCTTCTACATCAACATGTGTCCCCTCTTCTTCATGTCTCTTCTACATCAACATGTGTCCCCTCTTCTTCATGTCTCTTCTACATCAACATGTGTCCCCTCTTCTTCATGTCTCTTCTACATCAACATGTGTCCCCTCTTCTTCATGTCTCTTCTACATCAACATGTGTCCCCTCTTCTTCATGTCTCTTCTACATCAACATGTGTCCCCTCTTCTTCATGTCTCTTCTACATCAACATGTGTCCCCTCTGTGGAAATGTCTCTTCTACATCAACAGTTGTCCCCTCTACTTCATGTCTCTTCTACATCAACATGTGTCCCCTCTTCTTCATGTCTCTTCTACATCAACATGTGTCCCCTCTTCTTCATGTCTCTTCTACATCAACATGTGTCCCCTCTTCTTCATGTCTCTTCTACATCAACATGTGTCCCCTCTACTTCATGTCTCTTCTACATCAACATGTGTCCCCTCTACTTCATGTCTCTTCTACATCAACATGTGTCCCCTCTGAGGAAAGAGACTCTGAAAGTTTCAGGAACAAAGATTCTCTCTCTTTTTGTCCTGATCCATTTCTATAAAAACCTGTCTGAAAATGAGCTGATCAGATTTTGGCCACTTACTTCAGAGACATGTTCTGTATATATCTGAGACCTGTAATATATTGATGAAAAACAGTATAATAGGGGAC
>NW_011352052.1:729596-735720 GCF_000735185.1 Notothenia coriiceps | reverse complement strand
GATTCAACTCGGTGAACAACAGATACCAAGGATGCTGGCTGATGAAGAAGACGAAGTAAGCTAGTGCCAATATAAGGCTTAGTCATCTTTCCAAATAGTGAGCCTGTGTTGATGCATGACAACTATGTTGGAGCTGTTTTATAAATGGCTCTTAATGATTAATAAAGTGTTTACAACCTAATTAATAACCTAATTATAAACCCTTTATGAATCCTTTATAAGGGTAGTCTTATTGTAAAGTGGTACCCTCTTTTATAACTGTCACTTCATCCTGATAAACTGCACATATTTTTTTTCTCAGATGAAATGGTTATTTTCTAATTGTACTTCCCTTTTTTGGTATGTGTATTTTTTGTAAACATTTATTTTTCGATTTTAATTATATTCAAACCAAAGCTAACCCCCGAAACCATTTGTCAAATGTGTTAACCTATTGCTGACATATGATGCTGTCTAATTGTGTAACTTTCTCATTTACACTGTGCATTGACATTCTGTTAATGATCCTGTTTGTTGTCGATGAGTGTTTTATTATGCAACATGAGAATCATTGGAAGACAGGGATATCTCTAAGTGGTTGGCCAATCACAACAGAGCCGACCAGCTAACCAATCAGAGCAGACTGGGCTCTGGTTTCAGACAAGCTTTTTGAACATTAATGCATGCAAACATGTCACAGTAAGGGCACAACATCCAAATATCAACCTGGAAATTAGCATAATATGTCCTCTTTTTTTATAAACTAAATATCTCAGTAGTTATTGTTTGCAAAGCACATGTGACTATCTCCCTGTAGGGGTATGTTTGGGGTTTCGGAATTGAAGTGAAATTATATTTGTAGTCTGCCTTAAAACAGTAATCTATTAATTTGTCAGCTTGCAGTAATCATTCTTCCTGTTAATGAAAGACATTCAAATATCCCTTCCTGAGGTGCTTCTAACTGTAAGTGATGTTACTAATATGATGCTTCAGCAGTATTTAGACAAATCAAATGAGTATCTACTATCTGTTCACAGCAGCTTAGTTTGGAAACACTGAGAGGGAACACGTAGAGATACTAAAAAACGAGGCTCTTGATTTGATTAATACAGACTGTCACAAAATAAGTAACGAAGAGCGATGAATATGCCATTAATCTGACTATTATTGTCGATTTTTAGAGAGTAAGTACATGACGCAGATGTTAAGAATATCTGCAAAGAAATGGTCAGAGTTGGACACAAAAAAAAAACATCCAAAAGGAAATCAATGTTTTTAATGTGCAGTGAGAAAGTAAGGGCAACTGATAATGATTGTGTTTCTATAAAGATAGACATTTCTTTCCAAGTGAAAATCGTGTTTATATATTTATATAAATATCTATATTATATATAGAATACATATCTATTTGCTATGCATACTCAAAAATCACACCTTCAAATATATTTAAAAAGTCTTCCAAAACACAAATGTATTCTTTTCTTTCCTTAAACATGAACTATCCATAGGACCCAAAGTAATTATCAGGATGGGAATAATATTATGTTTTACAAACCAAAACATTGAAAATGCTTTACTTTTTGAATCTAGAGCAGTAGAGGACATTATTTTTTCATGTGGGACTCAAAAGCCACCTCCACCTCTTTACAAACCAGGAACCACATTGCAAGTGTACAAAACCAGCATAACACTTATACACAAATCCCCTTCCTGTGGTAGATGAAATGCAAATAAGTATGACTTCTCAAGCAAACTCTTTTCTGTTATAAAAATAGATTTCTTTTTTAAAATAATCTACAGATTTCCTTTTAAGGTGAGGCATTTCACTATCACTCTAAAACAGCAAGGCTGTTTGTTTCAATAGAAAATATGAAGCTTCAGAGAGAGATCTGCCAGTCTGTCCGTCCGTCTGATTGGAGAGGACTAGCCCCGCCCCCCAATCGCTCGTCCGTTTCGGTCCCACAGGACGGTTTATTTTTGCCAGCTCCTCCTTCTTTTTGCATATTCTATGATTTTTTAAAAGAGAGTTTCCTTTCAAACTAGATACACCTTTTTACAGGTAAACAAAAAGAAGTTTCAGCTCATTGAAGCTCCTGAAATGTCCAGGCAATTTCCAAAAGTGTTAAAAATGTTCTCTTAACCTACACAAAGATTGAAAAACAAACAAAACAGAACAGCGCAGGTACATGACATACTGGCTTTCCAAACAAGCGTGTTGAGATAAGATTAAAAAAACAAACTAAAAAGAGGAAAACAATAACAAATATACAAATCTGTATAACAAGTTAAAGCAAAGTCCTACTGTAGAGAAGGCAACAAACATGAATGAATTAAACAAAAACAGGAAAACACTGATGCTACAAATAAATCGAAATATATGTACAAGACCCTGTTTTCCTTTTGTTTGTGTGTATGCACATTTGTGTGTGTGTGGGTGTGTGTGTGTGTGTGTGAATGCGAGTGTGTGCACAATTGCCATAGAGTGTAAGTTCTTTAATGTGAAGTTCTTGCAAGTCCGTATCTTGCTCCTAGATGAAACAGTGTTTTCATTATACCTCCTGTAGTTCCACATAGAAAACATCCTTTGCAACAGAGGCGCTGTCCACTTGCAAAAGAACAAGGGGAAACTGTTCAAAAACGTCATGTAGCTCCATCGCTTGCTGCCAACGCTCGGAACCAGATGGATCCAAAAGACCTTGCACCGTTATCACGACCATAAACTGAGTTCCTCCCAGACCGAGCCTCTCCTCGCCTGGCTCCTCCTGCATCAGACGCCCGTTCATCACTACCAGATGACGCTGGAGATGCTGGTTTCTCTCGGCAGCAGGGGCAGCATGGCGTTGTTGGCGTGCGCCTCCTCCAGGCTGTGCTCCCGGCTCTTCCCCGGGGGCCTCTGTCCGTTCAGCAGTGTCAGTGGGATGTTGCAGTAGGTGTGCTGGTTCCCCAGGGAGGAGAGAGGTGGCAGGGTCCCTCCTGGGGGTAAGTCATACTCGTAGCTGCGGTAGTAGTGTTTCTGCCTCATCGTGGTGTGGTAGGTGTTGTGGAAAGTGGATCGCAGCTCGGGGTGGGCGGTCGCCATGGCCGTGGAGGTGGCCGCCGCCATGGAGATAGCAGAGACGGTCTGCAGCTCTCCGAAGGGGCCCTGCTCGCTGACGTCCAGCGCCGGCTCGTGGCTGAGCATGGGCTCTGTGCGCCTGAACGGCATCTCGTACTGCAGCTGCTTCCAGAACTTGGAGTTGAGCTTGTTGCTCTTGGGGCCGCGCCACTTGATGACGGTGAGGGTTTTGATGGTGTGTTTGAGGGCCTCCACCTCCTGGTAGTTCATGATGCCGCGCAGCTCGGCGCACTCGATCAGGATGACTTTTATCTCTCCGGTCGCCAGCATGTTGCGCAGCCGCGTCTCCAGCTCAAAGATGCTCCAGCCTCGCCGCACCACGTAGTTGGGCGTCATGACGATAATGAGGCGCTTGCTTTGGTCCACGCAGCGAGCCACGTCCTCTATGTAGGCTGCGGGGAAAGAGGTGAAGAAGAAAAGGAACATGAATAAGAAATAAGAGCCGATACATATTTGAATAACGTACATTCAGCATGTCTTTTAGCTTAAGATATGATTAAAAGAGGACAAGACCACAACACTTAACAATGATGGATGAACATACAGAGTTAGACACAAAACACAAGACATTGACAATCTACTGTCCGGTATTTGATCAAATAACAGTCTAAAGTTCTAAACTACTGTATATGTGAATTCATACATACATATCTAAAAGCATGGTGTTTGTTTTGGTGCAATCTAAAGTATTATTCTAAGTATTGTAATATTACAATACTGAAGGGCAGACCCACAGATTAAGCTAAGCTCTGCACTGATTGGTTCTAGATGGAGGGGAAATGATTGATAAAGTGCACAGTCTGTAGGATTGGGTTGATTTTATTCTACTGAACTTGGCCTGATATTTCAGATCACACAACAGCGCCACTCTCTGAAACTTCCTATGGGCAGTTCAATGACAGCGGCTGATACAAGAGGAAAAGACTGAAGGCGAGTACCTCCAAAGAGTCGTGTTTCATCCTGGTAATGCTCATGGGTGAGACCTAAACATAAACATTTGAACATTTAGGTCACAGGCAGAACACAGTACAGACACAGAAACATGCTCAACAAAGTTGTAAAAGTAGCTGCATCTCTTCTCGCTCGTCCTTCTTTACTTCACACATGATTAATCACATACCATGTTTCACTGATTGGACATTCATCTACAATGAGTTTGCTTGGCACTGATGCTAGCGGCAATTTTCTTTTGATTAAAGGAAAGAGGCCGGCGGGGCTCAGAGCCTTTGCACATTTCCCACTGATGTTTAATTCTATCTGGACCAAGTGAGATGTGTTTGCGTTTTATCTGGTCCACGCCTACAGTACAAACACAGGATTACTACTAAGCAGAGCACACTGTGTACCGCTGGCACAGACAGACTACTAAGCAGGGTTAGCACGCAAGAGGATATGTTCACACAGATTTATTAATGCATGGATAAACTAGTACGATGGTAAATTTGTTCAACGTCTCAGCCACACGATATACAATATTCCCAAGTTTGGCGGACTTAATATCAGAATAGCCAGTGTGAAAAACTTTTATCCGCTACTTTAATCCAGAGAGGATACAAAAAAGATTCTTGTCCATAGTATTTGACTTAATTTTGACTTTTTGTTCTAACATTTTGAATAATATGCCACTCATTACTTGCGCTCATGTAATTGAATCTGCACAAACAGTACAACACAAGACAGAGACAGTGAGAAACAGAACAGAAGACACACAACAAACATGTATTGTAAACTAATGAAGTTAACTTATCCATTATCATGCCTTCTTATACTCTACTTCCTGCCTCATCACTCACTTGCATCAATCTAAAAAGTTTGACTAAAGCTACACCAAAGATCCAGCTCGGAGTGGGTCCTGACCTGCAGATCAATCCGTCCATTCAGGCACTGATCTGTTTGAGGGTGATTCAATTTCACACACACCAGACCTACCATTATTCATACCAATATTAAACTATTTCGACAGCTGGAATACCTCACAAGAAGCCATCATTAACAGCATTGCTCCATACAATCTCTCTACTAGAATGGTTTCCGGGCATATCATAACACACACCAGCTGCCATTTCCTTCTGTCATGTCTATCTGCAATGTTATCACCTATGCCTAAACCATCCATAGCCAGTTTATCAGGAATCAGCCTTTAAAAAAAAAATGTATATCAAACTAGTAACAGGCAGCCATTATTCTGATACCTCCACCACATTTATTTCTCACAGCATACTCTTGCAATTCATTTCTGACCTTCTCAGCCTCTGCATCCATATATGGATTATATTTCAGCTTCCTGCAGGGATCCAGATCTACCTACAATCTCTCTCTTTATGCCAGTCTATCTGACATCACTATTTATACTCATATTCACAAAAAGTAAAACCTACTGTATGTCATTCTAAATCTACACTTTGCATCAAGACTCCTTCAGTCAATACTAGAATAATAGTCAATACAAAAAGTCGAGGTGACACCAAGACCTCACCAACGCGCTCTTTTTTACCGAAACATGGAAAATGGTTTCAAGATTTTGGTTTCTCTAGAATTTGAACTTAATCCAGTATTCCTTGCTTATCTTCGAAACTATTGGAGCCATATGTGTACGGAGCCCCCTAGGGGACACGGAGAAGAAAACAACAATTAAAAAAACCTTTGCGAGATCTCGCAATACTTTTGCGAGATCTCGCAAAACTTTTCATTTAGCTCAATGTACTTCCTGGTCAGTTCGGCTGCTACGGCAACACAGAAACCACAACAATGGAGTGGTTCATCGATTTTACTTTGAGCTTGGCCTTAAATATAAAGATATAACATCAGGGCTTGTCAATAGGCACGGGTTTCACACATAGATTGTATATATAAAGGGTTTCACATAAGTGAAGACACCTCAAGAGANAAGATCATACATATGTTGACCTCAAAGACACATGAAACAGCACAAATGAAAAAAAAAATGCCATGAGAGCACACTTACGGCCCGTCCACACTACAGCTTCAAAAAAAGCTTGCCGACGGGCGTGTCTGAAGCTCGACCAACAA
>NW_011352052.1:710748-729556 GCF_000735185.1 Notothenia coriiceps | reverse complement strand
ATACCTCATTCCTTCTGTCTACTTGTATCCGAAATGCTTCTCGTTTTGCGCTGTCCTCCCGTTCAAATGAAATCGCCGCCAATCATATTTCCAAGCTCGCGCCAGGGGGGTTACAAGGCTCGCGTCTTGTGCTGCATTCACTTGCACTCGGACATTAGAGATTTTCTCTCATAAATGTCCGATGAGCCACAACTTTTCTTTCAAAACAAAGCTGCCAACTGGGGTGGCAGCTGGGGTGGCAAGGCATTTTTCTGAGTTGGCAGCTGCCACCCCGTGCCACCCCGTAAAACCGCCACTGCTGCCATAGCCACAACACATGAGGCAGAAGAAAGAGCAAAAAACCTTAGGAAAATGAGGGAGGAACAAAGATGATGTGCAAGGCTTCCAGAGTATGACCAGAGGACGTATCCAGAAGTGATTGGAGTGGAAGAGAAACAGAGAGGCCAGGTGAGGGGTGTGGTGGAGAGACAGGTGATTCAGTCTGTCATTAGGAATCGAAAGAAGCAGGTGAAGCGGCACAAGGTACCCTGTGACTTTGACATTTCTTCAGTCTAGAGAAAAACAAGTAATTAGAATATAAAGTATCTAGGCTATGGCAGAAACATGTTGTGCACTAAACAGCAGATGTAGAAAAATGTAGTGCCTATATCTATATATTTAGGGTGATAATACTCACCATCTCTTGTTTTAAATTGCTTATTTTGTCAGAAAAACTATCGGAGCTGCGATCTCCCATGTCCACCACATCAGACCTCCATCCATTTTCGCCGTCCGCAGCATCCCTCATCCAAATTAGAAGACTTTCCGGTGTCTTCCTGCCAACTTTATTTTCCACTTCCTTCAGATCTGGAAATGATTCGTTGAAGGTTTCCTCCGCCATCCCACCGTGCAGTAATCACTTCCAAATCTTGGATTGAGGAGATCTTGTGCTTAAAGTCGCTTTCCAAATCCAAGTAAGACCCCGTAGCGGGATAATGACACACCATAAACCTCTCAAACACTCACAATAATGGCCCACTCGTTATATTCCTGAACAGTCCACAATAAACCGCGATCACGAATGACAAACGTGCCATAGAGGCGCAGAACGAGCCATGAAAACGCTGGAAGTGAGCGAGCATGTCACCTGTTCACCTGCTGACTGCTGTCACCAGTCATTCAGGCAGCAGAGGTATTGATGGTATGCAGCCGTGAATGTGATGCTGGAAAGTGGAAATGCTCTTTGTGGTGTCCTGAAACAAAGGTGTGTGTTTCATACCAGCAGTCACGTGGTTACAGTAACACAAGTGCGCACATTACGTTGTTCTAAATCGGTGAATGTGATGATTGACTGTATTAGCCTACTGTATTTAATTTTGGTGCACTATATGAAAAAAAAACACGGGCATTTCTTCCACATGGAGCGT
This sequence comes from Notothenia coriiceps, assembly GCF_000735185.1. NCBI lineage: Eukaryota > Metazoa > Chordata > Actinopteri > Perciformes > Nototheniidae > Notothenia > Notothenia coriiceps. Next base: position 728,150 of record NW_011352052.1, on the reverse strand, counting down.
TAGTTAACATTTATTGGTTTATATTTATTTTATATTGCAAAATATTACATCAGAATGTGATTTAAATTAGACATTGGGTTAGCTAAATGTCTTGTCAATGTTATGCTAAGTTTAGGCTTTCGTTAACTAACAACATTACCTTAGTTTCTTTTTGAACTTTTAAGCAAAAATGTCACCTGTTTCCTGTTACATAATTCAAGTCAAAAAGCAAAACGATATTATGTGCAACATGTTCCTTTATTTTAGGTTTTAGCCATTTCAGTAAGCTCACACTTACAATAAAACGACTTTACTCTAAATTATGCTGATATTAAACATAGCCTACAACTCATCGAATTATACAGTACCTATTTTGTAAAAAAGATAAATATGTAATTCAATTATTAAACCATGTATATGTGCTGACACAATGGTTAAAACATCAACATCAATGGAAAAACTAACCAAGTAGCCTAAAATAAAAAAATGTAGGCTTATAGTGTTTGTTTCAAATATTTTTTGGGAACTTGTGATATAAAAAAAAAGTTATATATTATATTGGAAAATGTATCCAGATAGCTCCTTCAAAGTCAAAGTCAAAGTCAACTTTATTCTCAATCTCAAAATATGTTTGTACACACAGAAAGATCGAAATACTTATTCAAAATAGATTATTTTTGATAAATAAGTATAACATGATACTTATTTTTATGTTTTGTGAGCTGAGCTGTGTGATTTTATATTGTATGTATCTCTCTGTACAGCACTTTGGTTTTAAAGTGCTTTATAAATAAAGTTGGATTGGATTGGAAATAGATACGTCAAGATATGTATTTGTCAAAACGACAGGCTATACATATCCTCACCAAAAGTAAACACCAGCAACATCAAGGGAAATGATTATGATTGTATTTATCTTTATAATATACAGTCACATTTAATTCAAACTATATTTACAAAATTTAGCAAATTTCACATGTGTCTCAGAAGGGGGATATATGCAGACTGTACACGTTCTGTCCTTAGACCCTCACAGCAGAAGGGAAAAACTCCACATAGAAACAACCAAAATGATGGGCAGAATATGGAATAAACCTTGGGGAGAGCAACAGAGGAGGGATCGCTCTCCCACTGACAGTTGTGCAATAAATGTTGTGTACACTGAAAAAAAAAGGCCGTTGGATTAACATGATTTTAATATGGAAACGGGTTGCACACATTAAAAACATGTGTACTCAAAACTATTCCATTATGTTAAAGACACACAAATATGTTATGTCAAAGAAACATGAAATTGTTATGTTCATTTGAATATTTCCTTTAATATATATTCATTTACCCTATGTTTAACCAACATGACTTTTTTATGTTCATTTTAGGCTTTTAATATGCTCAGTATATTTAACTTGTACCTGTTAAAGCAACATGATTTCTTTATTGAAGCTTCACTGTAAAAAGTCNGGACGCCCAAAATTGACGTCCGGCGTGCGCGCACCATAAACAACGTTCGATTTAGTGAAAGATGCCAGTCGCGATTCTCTAAAGTAACCGGCGTCTCGTCTCCTAAATCCTTTTGAATTCTCCTATCCACTATCCCTTAACCCTGTGACGTTTCACTCAGAGGTCAAGGAATAGGAGATAGGGTTAGAACTTAGTAGCTGATTTTTAAACTATCCGAACGCAACCATGGTGTGTCTAGTTGTCTGATTGTGTTCACCTGTTGCCCTTGTGTTTCTCCTCCCCTGCCCGGCTGTTTCTCGTCTCGTGATTACCCCTCCCTGTATTTAGTCTTGTCTCTTCCTGTGTTCAGTGTTGGTCCATTATTTGTCGTTCATGTCCCCCTTCGTGTTGGTCACCTTTGTTTGGATGCTACCTCGTACCTGTTCTTGGATTCTTGTTTTTGTTCAGATTTTGTTGAATAAAGCTCGCCTTTTGTTTCCTTTTGAAACCTGCTTCCTCATCAATCTGCATTTGGGTCCTATTTTTCCCCAACCTTGACAAATTAAGCAGCAACTGCTAATCAGCCAACATTTGTTCACAGTCTTTTGTAAGATAAGTAGATCAGTCTGTAGGGACTTGGCTTAGGAACTGAAGGGTTGCCAGTTGAAAACCATGCCTCTATGCACTGACACTCCTCCATTAAATGCATGTGTTTGTGCATATCTGTTTTCCTATGCATGTGTTTTTTTAGAAAGTGAAAGAAGTGAAAAGTTGAATTTCCCCTTGGGGATTAATACAGTTTCAACTGCTTCTTAGTGGGTATGCTAGAGCTACCAAATATATCAGGCTGATATTTGGGTATATGTGGAACAAATATATTCATAAGACTAGAATATTCCCATTTTGATGAAATGTTGCTGGCAGGCTTTGCATACTTCACTCATCATAAAGCTTTAATGAAGAGTTGGAACGAGCTGATACAGAATATCTATGATAGTGTCAGACAGTGAAGGAACAAGATGAGTTTTTAAACCTTTAAGCCACTCACAGGGAAATGAATGTGTACATATGGTGTTAGGGGGTTAAAGCTCCTCACTGCCCTTACCTCGTCTGAAGAGCTGTATGGTAGCTTGGCGACGGCCGTTACCATTCTCCACAAAACAGGAATAATTTCCCAGGTCCTCCTCCTCCAATGAGTCAATAGTCAAGGATATGGACACTTCCTGCTCACCAAGATGCTCCTTGACAACCCTGCAAGATAAACCATCAACACTTACAAGGCAGCAACGCTTCTCTGAAGGACTATGTTGGGAAACAGGAGACGAGAAGTGGCTGTTGAGACAATGTTCTCTGAATATACAAGAACATATAATCAGTGCGAGTGTGAAAATCTCAACAGTATGTGTGTGACGGGGCCTGAAGAGTAGAGAACCAGAGCAGCAATCACAGAACATATTCAGCCGTGATGGTCGAGCCATAAAACGGCAATAAGCAGCACATTTCTGTATCTCCATGAACCCCCCCCCCCTTACAGTAAGCACTTCAAGGTATGTTCATTTCTTCTCTCTGCACTCATAACATATGAGAAATGAAAATCAATAAGGGCTCTTCCAACGGAGAATGCGGGAGGGTTGAAATCAAATAATGGCGATCAGAAGAAAATCTTTTTATAGCGGCTGCCATGGTAACGGCGAGAAGGAGAGAAAGTAATATTCCATAAAGTAAATGAGTGTCCCCCCCCCCCCCCCCCCGTTGGGCTGGTTGAGCCTGATGGAGGAGAGAATTGGGAGATAATGCTTCCTCATACCTTAGACGCACTACTTAGCCCACTTCTGCAGCACCCTCAGCACAAATTACACTTTGGAGGAAACAAAAGATCTCCACTGTTTGTATTCGTGTGAGTGCAGGTATCATCTATGGCATTTTAATAACGGCTGCGATTAGAAGCAGGAGTGGGATGAGAAAAGTGTGTGTTTGAGTGTGTAGGGGTTTAATGACTCTCAAGCTTCTCTCGCCTTCGAGTCGATAAACCGCACATACGGACAGCTTGTTGGGAAGATTTGGCATCAGTAATTGAAAGTGTATCCTGGGCTTTGCGTGGAGAGGCTGATGATATATTTGTAGTTTCAGCTGAGTTTGTTGTGCAATGGGGTTGGTTGGCGGGGGGATGTAGGCACGGGAATAATTCATGTCTCTCCAGGGAGTGGTGGGTACTTTGAAGCCTCCAGTTTCACATTATCCCACTGGATGAGGCAACGCAACTCTCTGCCATACAACCTGATGGATAATGACCACGGCTGTTCACACCTGAGCCTCAGAACGAGGGGCTAAAGTTAGAGGAGGTGGATAACTAGGTCCAGGTGAAGCACAGACACATATGGGAGCATAACACACACAGTTGGGCTGAAGAGGGAATCTGATGCTGTGTATCGCCGCGAGATGTTCCATCCATGCAATTCTTTGTAAAACAAAATACTTTCTTCAGGGTGATTGAGTTTATCGATATGGAGTTAGTCGAACCGCTGCGGGCATTTTATTCTTCTCAATATTTTCTCTCCCTTCCTCATGAGCAGAACCTCAGTCTTTGCAACTTATTTAATCCTTGTGCACAGTAAACTGAACGCACACCTGCAAAACAACAACTGAATCGGGTCAATAACATATTGACCACCCCCTTTTTTTTATTTTGCTGAGCCAGATTTGTTTTGCTAATGTATTCATCTCTGCATGCTATGCTAATGCCCAGTCATCCGTGCTATGATAACAACAATAGCCCTGTCCCGGTGGCACAAATGAGAATTTATGGGTTAGGGCTACCATTGCGATGAACTCCACTGAATCAATATGCTCAGGGTTGGGTTAATAAATGCATGCAGAGACTCTGAACCCAAGGTATGGATGCTCGTCTGTGAGCTTGAGTTTGGCTGCTGATGCATTAGTAATATAGCTAAAAGTGTGTGAAGGAGAGAGGTCTCATGCCTACTGTAGCATTTAAAAGAGACACTGCAGGGTAGCACACATTTGTTCATGCTTAGTTTCTCCTTACCCTTTCTCGCCTGTCTGTTCCTGCTCCATATGTCTGGCTGTCTTTGTGGAAATAAAACCCCATTGCACCGGCTGTATGTGAAGAAGCTTAGGGTGGCAGCATCAGCAACAGAGAGCGGATGATCAAATACAATATTGATCCGCTGCATGAAATATCGGTATGAATTATTGAGAGATAACCCCTCGGCTGGTGAGTGGGGGAATCCTGTTGTCAGGTAGTAATGGAGGCAGACAGAGGCAAGAGGACAGGAGAGCTGCACTCCTTTCTGTTGCATTCTTATATTAATGCATAAGCAAACTCACTATCACAGATGTGTCTTCTTCACTTTCCTCCTAAGTGACTTCAACCATATTTCTTACTATATCCAATTCTATCCCGTCTGCTCTCCCTCCGCTCCCCTCCTACTCCCTGTGGCCCATCTGCATGCCGCTATAGGTGGGTGCAGCGAGGGAGATAGCGACAGTGGCGGCGCTGTGAAAAATGGCGGTTGTTAACCATCTGACAGGGCTGTCTCCCCAGAGCTGCAGCCTTTCCAAACAGCCCTAATGGGAAACACGCACATGGACCGGGGAATGGACTTGTTTAAATGTGTTACACCACTAGGAGGCAGAAACATGGAAATGGGCTTGTTTTAAACGTCTTGGCTGTGAAAGTGAGGCTTGCTGGGCACAGTTTACAATGTTACATCTAAAGGAGACAGCAAGAGAGGGCACGTTAGAGAAGCTGCTCTTTTAAGACGAGCTTAACATTTAGCGCATTAATCCTTTCAAAATGTTAGAAAACACTGCACACAAGCTGGACTTGTACAATATTGTGGTGAGTAGAAAAAAGCGAGGGTGCATCCTGTTCTGCAGCGGATAACAACAGCTTTAAGTTAAACAATCTTGCCATGGAAATTAATTATTGGACAATTGGTTCAACTTAAATTTGAGAAATATACAATATAATTGACATGGATACTTCCCAGATTGACTGTAACAAGTCCAGATGTCCTTCTCTTTTTTAGTGGAAAGTTAACTCTGCAATACTGGGAGACAAGCAGCTTCAAAACTGGCAAGACAATGTCTAACTGAATGTCATATTGATGACTTTCTTTATTAAATGTTTATGTTTTTAAATATTTAATAAGATGTATTATTGATTTAACTAACAATTGAATACAATATAAAACATTTTAAAAAATTGATAATAAAATATGAATTTTTGGGAAAATCGAGCCACACAATCAGCTATGACAGAAAATAAATCAAATAAAGCCAATAACTTCAAATGACTAAGAACTATATCCGCTACCATTCAGCAGGGACTTGAAACTAGCGTGCGTTAAATAATCCATCATAACACACAATTCACCACCTGCATGCATTGTCATATTACTGTCAGAACTTGTGATGCAGCTGCACACAAGGACTGGTCTCTTTGTTTTCGCCCAGAAGGACGCTCAAACGACCCTGAATCGAGTCAGCTGCAGAACAATACACTTTATAATGAAAGAAAAAAGAAAGGTTTTCTTTTCTCAATGTACAGGTTAGCAGGTTTTCTTTGGTCTCGTGGCTTGAATTTAGACAGCATAGCTGGTAAATGCATTGAGGCATGGGACACATAATCAATATTAAACTGCAGTACAATAGCCTTGGTACCAATACTGAAGTATGTTGTAATGATAACCATTCATTGTTTTGTGTCACGGAAATGTTTGAGATAAAAGCACTTTAAACAGCACTTAATAAATAGTATTACTTCTGTTGCTGAAATATGAGTTTCCCATGTCAGGGATGTGTGTTCCCTCCGCATTCACACGCATGTTGTGATGTATAATAATATGTATAAACCTGCTTTGTGCATGATGTAAGCAGTTCCATTGTTACTGAGCACAATATGGCATATTATAAGTTATCCTGTTTTCAATTGCTTGCTATTGCATTTCCACGACAAAATCATTTAAACAAATATAATAAAAAGTGTCAGAAATGAAGGAATAATAATAATTCAAACAAGCTTTAAGTACCTGCACGATTGTACAACAGCTAAACAAATGGAAGCCAGCGGGTGCTTAGTAGGCAGCACATCAATCTCTGGAAAATGGTTGGTTTAGTGTACGCAATTTGGAGTTAATGGACTAAAACATGCAAAACCATTGGTATCCTGTTTTAATATTTGCCAGTGAACGTCTCTACATCTGCTATTAATTCCTCGTTAGCGTCATGTCATGTGAAATCAATTCCAGCTTACTTGCTGTCGCTTTCCTGGATCCTCTCTTCGTCCAAGTCTTCTATAAACTTCTCTCCCTTCATCCAGTAGATGAGCGTGCTGACGTCCCCGCTGTAGCCGAAAAACGCCCGGCAGGTCAGGTTCAGAGCATTTCCTGCGAAGACAAGGAGATGATAGGCTGTCATGCTTGATAGCTTTTTAAAAAGGTGTGTGTTTCATGCGCACGGACCGAAAAAGATTGAACCATATCATATCTGCACCTTCAAAGCGAGAGACATCAACAGAGACATTCTGTTGGTGAAATGTGGCATTCACGATCCTTTGTAATGTGGGTATCAATCACATTTTTTTGAACACACACACACACACACACACACACACACACACACACACACACACACACACACACACACACACACACACACACACACACACACACACACACCCTTGCAAAAACCATGGGGACTGTGACAGCTGTGATTAAAACAGGAAGTCTTGTATTCAACAAGTCAAGAACAACTTGAAATGTTTTGATTTGCTCACGTCACTAGTACACAAACACAGTAAGGTATACTAATCTGAAAGTAAGCATTAATGAACACACGAGGGCACTCAAGAGCTTCCCAACCCCCCCTCCATGCACTCTGTGTGCATCAGAGGAAAGAAAGCAAAAAGAAGTGAGAGGAGGCTGAGAATAATGTTATTTTATTTAGAGCTGCTGCTGAGTGTGAAGAAAGGTCAGGAGTCAACAACTGCAGTTTGCTGAGAGATGATATGTGGAAGTGATTGTTACTGGGAAAAAACACAGGGCCTTCTTCTGTAAATTGATGGATTATCTGTTGGGTTCAACAGGGAGGGCAAGTATCCAGATGGAAGAAGAGACACCTTATGCCCTAAATCCAGAAAAGTTTCTCTTGACTTTTTGTGGTATTTTTTTAGACATATTGTGCTTTCAGGTTCATATCTGTATGTTGTGCCTCTACTGTGACATGACTCCATGCTTTAATGTTCAAAAAGCTCTTTATTTTTCTCATACTGCCTGTGCTGCAGCACGTCTTTGTCTGTCTGAAACCAGAGCCCAGTCTGCTCTGATTGGTTAGCTGGACGGCTTTTTTGTGATTCGTCAACAAACAGTTTTATGATGTTTGGCCCCTTAACCTATCGTGTACTGTACAATGTGTTGGATCGCTAGGCAATAGAAGCACAAGTGTTACGTAGTGATGTCACTATGTTACAGAAGTAAACAAAGTAGTCCACTGGAGGTGTTTCCGGCAGGGGGGAGAGAAACTCCCACTGGAGGAAACTTTAGGATTTGAGCTTTTGCAGACCATTGACATGCACACAAAAACCTATATAACAAGAAAGGCCAAACCCCGAAAAGCACAACAGGGCCTCTATAAAGGAAATGAATGAGCTGGTGGTAATGTGGTATGTAACACTGATGGGAGCTGATTACAGGTTGCATAGAGACACGACCTTCAGCGTCCATAAACTCTCTATTAGGCTGCTTAGCGTAAAGACAGAGCACTGTTGGCGTACATATGTTTACTTTGCATTCCTCTGAAGTGGCATTCTCAGAAGGCCTGCGGTGCAGCAATCACATGCGGCTGCCTCTCAGGGCACCGCACATCAACATGTAAACAACGCACACATGAGGGAGGCTCATCATGCAGCACGTACTGCAAACTGCATGGTGGAGGCCGCTCTCCTCTGGGGAGCGCTGACGCTGTGTCTGGCTGCGAGGCATGTGATTGGAGAAAACACCGGGAGCAAAGGCATGGCAGGGATGGAGGTGAAGGAGATGCTTTCACAGCAGGATTTATGTGCAGGAGTGCAAAGTAAACGGTACTGGTATGGGGCATGTATTCATTAATCCTTCTTAGCATGTGACAGCACCATGGACAGCTCCCCACAGTCTACTGCAGGGGATAAAAGGCAATTTACAGCCCCTAAATATACCTATGTTTGAGTCAAATCCTCTCTAATATTGTCATGACAAGTGTTCATTGCAAGACTGTTCTATTGCATTGAACATTTCCTTTTGAAGATGATATTGAGCCTTATTCACCTCCCAGAACTCCTTTCTCTCAGATGCTCTAGCTGTGACCAGTGGACATATGTCTCAGAGCAAAAACAGGCACGCTTCTTTTTTGTATTTGTTTGAATTAAGGGCATGTATCTTCTGTGCTCCATCTTCCCACAACCCAATGCCACGGCTTCAAAAGATTTCAGTAGGTCACTCGCCGCACAAGGAAAGTTTTAAGGCGTGCAGCAAAGGAGGATGGGAGGACGCACAAGAATGAACCGACGCCACTGTCTTCAAGAGCAGTGGCTGACATTTTCAAAGTTCAACAGCCACTCTCTGCTTGGTATTTGTGCACAGCCGCGCTCGACAAAGGCTACACTCGGTACCTACAAAATAATAACCTCCTGCTCGTGATTACACACATACAAAGGTTAAGGGGCAGCGGTATTCAACTGCAAAGTCACACTTAATCATATGTGTAGCGGACATTAAAAACAACTACAGTATACTGTGCAAAATACATATTGTACATCTGCATGTCTCTTTGTGTGAGATTGATTCAGCATTTCCCTTTTGTATCTGTTTGTAAATCCCATCATGCTGTTAGTTTACCCCACAGATCAATTGCAAACGAAGAATGTCATGCTGTCGGGAGCCGCTGCCTGCAGAGGAAGTCTCCGCTGAGCTCCCTGGGAATCACAGGAAATTGTTGAAGGACTCATGCTGTTTTATTCTAATCCAAGTGCAGCACTCCCCAAAACTCACTCACAGCCACTTTTCTTACTTTTTCTACAAACAGCAGTGGGCTTGACTCACCTGCATTATCACCATCATGGTCACGGATTCAGTCTGAAAGCTGGTTGCAAGACTGTTGCCATCATTTAAAAAAAATGTTTCTCCCCTAACAGGATTAGTTAAACTAGAGTGGCACAGACATATTTATTTATTTTCGTATTTTAAGCACAAAACGAACACATTACAATGCAAGAATGGCCATTTTTACACACAGGTGAGGCTCAAACACTGTTTATCAACTACCGTGTAAGTCATTTTAGATTTGTAGCTCTGAAAAGATAATCTAATAAGATTTACAAGTATTATTTTTAACACAAAGAGGTGCATTAGTAGCCGTTTTGGAGACTTCTTTCACATTAAACAATCTTCATCATCAAATGGAGTTTACTCTTGTCATTGATCTGCAGATGTTTACATATCTATTTCTCTAAGCCCTCTACAGACTTAAGCGTTGGCTCAAATGTTAAGATTGAAAGCCTATTCTTGGAATAAAGCGATGAAGAATTAAGGAGAAGAGATTTCCAACCAACATACTGTAGACAAGGGGTTTTTAATAGAGAAAGTTACTGTTACATTATAGAAGGCTCCAGAGTAACTACAAATAAACCTTGATTTAAAGTTGTTTTGCCAAACTGCAAGTAACCGAGGCCAAATTATTCCTTTCCACTGTTCACATAACAAAGACCAAGTAATTCAAGATGTTTTGTCAGGTTTAACAGAAATAAAATAAAATATGCAGCAAGTCTGAATGCTAGCTGTATTATTCATGGTTTCCATGGTCACCACGTCATCCGCCTACTGTACACTAAACCTTCGTACAGCTCTATAAACATCCTTTCTTTTTATTACTCCAAACACATTCAATTTTGATAACGCAGAGGTAATTTACAAAGGCCCTATTATATCCCCCCCCCAACACATTGTACGTGATTGGCTAAGGGGCGGGACATCTCTAAGCGGTTGACCAATCACAACAGAGCCGGCCGAATAACCAATCAGAGCAGACGGGGCTCTGGTTTCAGACAGTGCAGCACAGGCAGTATGAGAACAATAAAGACCTTGTTGAACATTTAGGCGTGGAAGCATTTCACAATAGAGACACAGAATATGAACCTGAAAATGAGCATATGATGTCCTCTTTAATTTAATAGCTATACATTATATACATCATGCGTCTACAGCTCCAGTTTAAGTTGACGAGGAGGAAAGGTTAAAATGTGTTTGCAATGCTGTTGACAAAAAGAGGACACATATTAGCCCTGATTAATATCTGGCATGGCTCTGTCATTAGCCTCTGAGCCAGCAAACAACTAGGATGTCAAGCCGCTTGAAGTTTGAGCAGATGGTGGGAAGACTATTAACCAGGACTGAAACAATGAGGTGAATCATTTGCACACTATCAAGTTAAAGAGGAGGAGAAGCAGCTTTTTAAATCTGTTCTCTCCTGCTGTCAAACCCACCAGCAGGGTCGTTATTATGATCCATTATTATGCCTGAGCAGATTGTAACCCTTGGTATATCACAAGAAGGGTGTGTGTGTTGACTTTAACTGATCTTGAGGGTTAATTATTACCAAGATGTTATTGTTTCTAAATGGGTATGGGCACAGACAGACCCCAGACCAGGCTGCAATCAGTGCTAATGAGTGTGTGTGTGTGTGTGTGTGTGTGTGTGTGTGTGTGTGCATTTTCTAGGAATAAAAGGGTCCATCCATGACCACCTTGGGCACCATAAAAGAAGAAACACTTAAACTTTTAAAAACCTGGTTGATTAAAGGGCTTACCAATTAATTTAGAAAGTAAAAAGTACGTTTCACTTAAGAGGATCACGGAGGTAGAGGAAAGCCAGAGAAAGTTAAATTATGACCCCGGGCTTCGGAGAGGCTTTTAAGAGAACAAAAACCTAAAGAGAAAGATGTGCTCCAGCACTATCTTCACATAAGAGTGAGGCTTGCTTCACCCTGCTAGGATCACTTATGTTGGAGGCTGCAGTAATAGTTAAATGTTTTCGTAAAATGTAATCGTAAAATTCTTTAATTTGCTAGCTACTCTAGAATAATGGGAACATTACGAGTTTCTTGGCTTTTTTCTTCTAAGCAGTAGTTATTTTCTGAACGCATCATCCTCTTGACAAGCCTATATCCACCAAAAAGGGCCAGGTGAAAACTCAAATAACGCTTTCTGTAGTCAGCACAATACTCCATGAAACAACAACACAACTAAATGTCAAACTGTTTATAAAACACCCTTTACAGTCACTGTGATGTTTCCAGTGCAAATGCTACACTCGCTGCGTCCAAAAGTAATTCAACCATTTAATCTGCGTACATACTGTATGACACTACTAATTATTTGGCTTTTCAAAGCTGATAAGCATTTGGAGTGATTTACGGCCCGTCCACACTACAGCTTCAAAAAAAGCTTGGAGCTGGGCGTGTCTGAAGCTTGGGGATTTTATTCGAGCACCGCGACCAACAACCAATCACATGAATGTCCCGCCCCCGGCATACAAAGCAAAAAACCCCGGGGATTTTATGCGAGCAATATATATATATATAAACTCCCCAAACAGGCGAAAACCTACCAGTTTCACCCACTGTCTCTGCCACCTCCCTCCATGCCTGGTTCCTTCGGTTTGTATCCCAGTAAATAGTTCTGGTCGTAAAGAACCGGGTGATTTGCTACCGTAATTTCTCGTTTGGAATATGAGGAAATGAACTGCGGTCTGTCTCTCCCAGCTTGCACGCGGTTTGATTGGCTAGCGCTTGAACTGTCAGATTTGCATAAACGGGATTTGATTGGCTGACGCTGGCTACTCCGGCGTCTCCGGCTTCAAAAGTTGAACATTGTTCAACTTTTGCAGCCTGAAACGCCAGGAAAGCTCCGCTCTGCTACCCACAATTCAGTTCGGCGAAAAGCGAGGCAACGTGACGTCACCCCATTCAAAGTGATTGGGCAGACGCGTTGGAAACCGTTTTTGAAGCTGTCGAAGCTGTAGTGTGGACGGGCCGTTATTAGGGAGATTTAATCCAACACTGACGATATGTTACTGTTAGAGAGAAACATATCACAATGAGCCACCTTTTAAAAATATATATATTTGTAGGATTGCAACCAAAGAATACATGTTAAAGTTTATGAAATAGTATTTGTTGTTTTACATACAAAGGATATATTAATGTACAACCTACATGTAGTTGTTTTGCTATTCTCATGGTGGTTTTGTCATGATAATCCTTGCTACAAATATATATTTGGACATCCTCATTAACAATAGAAAGAAAACAAATGTGGAAAACATGCCTTCAATACACTGTTAGCAAAACAAGCTTTGGCATAATATGATTTCACAGACTGCCAGCAATATATTTTTACATTTACATTGATAGGTATCTCCTTGGCCCTCGCTCTGAGGATAATGTGCGACCACTCTTTTGGTCAAAACCCAAAAATTCGAGTCCATCACCGTGTCATTTTTAGAAGTTCACAAATAAATGTGCCATTTCAAGACTTGGCAAGATGTGGTGTGAAAAAGATCCCCCGCTGCCTGAATGTGCGCCTTGCACAGCACAAGAGCGTGATTAAGTGTTTCCATGAGTGTGTGTCTCTGTGTGTGTGCACGTCTTTGTGTTGTTTCTGCCTTCACGCATGCGTGGGTGTGGAACAAATCCATGTAATCGGAGTGATTGACATCCTCCAGGCGGCTGAGAGTTGGTCACGGCGCCTGATGGAAATTAGACTTAAGATCCACCCTTTCTCTTATTCCTGCCCAGCATCTTTCAGGAGTTTTACCAACTTCCACACTGAGTGCAACTGAATGGGTCCTGAATTAGCCACATACTGAATACTTGGAGAGGAGGATAGGATCATTTGTTAGGATACATCTTAAAAGTAGGATGCACAGGGGAGTCTAAATGGCATAGAAACTCAAATTCCCATCACCATTGTAATCTAGCCTCTGCACTTAAGACCTTTCTCAGAGTAGGCTTCTTTCATTGGCCTCTGAGAAAATCTGAAATAAGAGTTTTCATATTTTAAGACAAATGGGTACAAAATTACAATTTGTCTGGAACCTCCTAATGCTTTTTAAATTCTATGGGTTATCAATGGGTTTTAATAGTTGTTTATTTAAAGGTCCCATGTCATGCTTTTCTGGTTATTACCCGTCCCCTTGTGTGTTATGAAGGTTTTTATGCTTGTAAACGGTCTGCAGAGTCAAAACCCTCAAAGTACACCCTGTAGCGAGTAAAACTCTAACACAGAAAATACCTCCCCAAAACGCCTCGTTGGTGAAACGTCACTGTCCATTTGATTCTTCCGGGTACGCATGATGTCAACCGTACCCGGAACGAAATGGACCAATCCGTGGAGCCGTTACGTTACGTCGTAATTGGTCATAAAGTTAAGCCCCCGCTGATTGGTCCAAAATTGACCAATCACGGGCTTCCTCACACCACACACTCAGTACAAGCAGCTCTTGCTGATTTCTCCTCCCCTGGGCTGCAGGCTGATAACCGACAGTTGGGAATCGCGGCGAAATTCTCTCTGGCCGACCCCATTCTCACAGCGTTTATCAACCTTTTTCTTACTCAATTATCAAGGCCACACTTATTGTTTTACTTCGGCTGTGATTTGTGTGTGCTCAGGATGGAGTTTGGGCTTTGTTTCGCTGTGTATCCGCTAAACAAGGAAACAACACCTCAAGGAGCTTAGCGCGATTCCACAACGTCCCGACCACATCAGAGTACACTGTGCTCACAGGGAGCGTGGGGGCTGGAGCTACTGGAGGCTACAACGAGCCGTTAAAGGCAGAGAGTGAAATTCAGTGAATGTACACGTAGTTTACAGAGATGCTGTATGAGGAACCAAAGTGATTTTGGAAAATTGTACAATATAAATCTATTCTGTAGACCCTCAACAATGGAATTATGATCGTGGAAATGGCCATGACATGGGACCTTTACACAATTGACCAAATCATGTCCGATACACCTTTTGTGTCAAGAACAGATTCAAATGTATTAGCGCATTCTTCTTTTTGGGGAGAATGAATTGAATAGTCCAATTTGTTTAATACCGAGTGAAGTAATCAGCTTCAACGGAAAGTTCTATATCAGCTATTTGTTGTTTTGGCTGCCTGGAATCCGACAAATGTGTCTGTTTCCAGGCAAATGTATCTTGTACTGGCTATTTAAACCTCATCAATTTGGAAAAATAACTTTATTCCAACAGTTTAGCCCTGCTCTTTTCCAGAAGGGTAAACTAAATCGGACGCTGCACCCGTCCAAAGTTGCGCTATTTACAGGATCGTATGTAACTTGATTTTCGGGGCACGTGACTCCCTGGAGTCACACTGTAAGTTAGGCAGGGCAGGAAATGCACAATGTGTTTTTATCAAGGGCATAAAGATTTGATCTATGGGGTTAATTCTTGAGGTTCCACAGGTGAAGATTGTGTTACTTTTGGCATGGAGCCAGAACTTTGTCAGGTTGATGCCCACATAAGGATATACTCACATTCGTGCTGAACCATATAAAACACCACTATTGAAAAAATACATAAATACAATGGAGTCATTGGTCTTTCTATATGAGATGAATGAGGGAATGAGACATAGAATGGTATCCCATTTAGAGAGACTCAAAAATGATGTGTTGCTACAGCAGGTCATGCATTTTGATTTGCATTCAACCCTTTGTGCATGTTTAGCTGAGTTTCACAGTATTTGGTATAATTAGGCTTCACAGGAGATGGCCCCTCAGACAGAGGAATACTTTCCAAAGCCAGAAGAGAGGGAAACGATCCTCTTGCTCAGGAAACCACTCGTGCAGTGCTGTCCATATTCATGTAGCATCAGTTGCACACTTCAGGTGAGGGATGGTGGTTGACAGTTATTACGCAGATCGAGAATGGGCAGATGATAATGAACAGACAGGCATGAATAAAAAAATCCAAACAGTATAATGTACCATGCGGCACACAAACTACGATTATACGATCGCGCACACGTCTACTTCGCGTTACACGACACCACACACACACTATGCACACTGACTTACACACTCACACACAGCGACACATCACACACCATCCAACAGCACACACACACACACACACACACACACACCACACACCACACACCGACTACCACACACACCATTTGTCTTCTGTCTCAGTATCTAGTTCTGACTAGACTGCACTGGCATAGACCCAGTTGTCTTTCTCATGCCATCATGCTCGGAGCACAGATAGATTTTATGCTTTACTCCTGTGGTGCACAGCAACCTCCATATTTTTTTTTTGTATGCGCCATCTGGCCGCTTTCTGATAAGTCAGAGTGATGTTTGAAGAATTGTAGATTCTGTCAATGAAGTATATATGGTCTCGTTGTCTTTTTGAATGCCGATTTTTGCTCTCGTACAAGCACAGATATAGTATGTTTAGTTTTTCTTTCGTGGTGGATCTGCTACGCACTCACAGTTTGTATTTGATACGCAACTCGAATCTGGTCTCGCTCTCTTTGCTTGAGGATTGTAGTTAGAGGTGATGTTATTTATAACACGAGGTACGTTTAATTGTGACAGGTCTCTCTATGTCTTCGATTTTGCAGGACTAGGGCGAAGGTCTGGGCATAGAGTCCATCCCTCTGATTGTTATACGCTCGCTGTATGTCTGTCACCCGTTGATCGACACTGTATTATCTCGGTATTGGTGTTCATGTCTGTGAGCTGCTGTGTGTGTGATGTCTTTAATGATGTGGCAGAGTGAGTTGGGTAGATCTCAACTGTGATCCAAGAAAGCTGAGGTTGTTGGTTATTTTATCTTATTAGTTTCTCTGTCTATCTCATTGCACATATTTTTTATATGAGTCGTATCATATGTCTATTTGAGCTTGGAATGTATGCGGTACAACATTCTATATGCTACTTATTAATATAGTGTAGACGATGTGTATGTGACTCGTCAGTTTCAGGTTTTTCGTGAGTATAGGTTGCATGTTTGATCTGTTGGTAGGAGTGTGCTGTCTACTGTGAGATATGGATAATTATCGCTATTTGTGGAGTATGTTGTCAATATTGGTTGTATTTATTGTCTTCTATAGCATACCGCCTGTAGCTGGCAGAGGAAATCTTTGTAGATGGAAAACCCAGCGCGTCAGTTAGCAGTTGATTGGTTAGATCTGGTGTGGACGTCTGTTGTGGATTGGATTTACTCTTGATCTGTGGAGAATCAACAATTTCTGCAGAAATTAAATTCAACTATCGTGTTGATGGTGGCGAAAATGGATAAAGTTATCCATGGAGAATAAAATGTGTGTTAGATCGTTTTGGAATGCTCACTGGGTATGTTATGACAGAGATGAGGAAATGGATAATATAAAGGAGGTGCTCATGGGTGCACATTGGTACTGACACTAGTGGTAATGGTGAATGATCGCTCTCTCGAATAAGATAATCCTTCATGCTTCCATCTCCGCAGAAATGGATCTTCTCAATGGATATTACCAAGGGAACCAGACTACGTGTTTTCCATCCACACACTTAGCGGAAATGTAAAGGACACACATGCTTTGAATTTAATTCTAGTCCAATAAGGATTTTCTTTATTAAAGCTTGTTGCTGAATATAATACAGATGATCCACTGGAGATTGAAAGTGTTCTCTTGTGGTTGTGTAATCAACTCAGATTGTTGGGCCGTGCTGATTGGCTGCCACACTGGTTGTGATGTGAAAAGATTTTTGCCCCATTATGTGATGAATTATGTCTCGTCAGGTAATCACATGCCAGGCAGACAAATATATGATTTTACTTGTTCGTCAGGTTGTCCTGGTGGTGACAATTCTCTTCAACATGACTGTACCGTGAGTCTATCCATGTACAGTAGTGTTGTGCCGGGCGCGATTAT
>NW_011352052.1:707898-710703 GCF_000735185.1 Notothenia coriiceps | reverse complement strand
TTTTTTTTTTTCTGCAACACACATGTGGCTGTTGTGCGTTACTGGTGTTCAGCCACAGAGTGGGGCGTTTTTACTTAAAAAAAAAGTAATATTTATTATTACATTTTAAAAAAACTAATATAAGTACACATACTTCGCTTACTGCTCTTAACAATAAAGTAACTCGTTTGCTTTTACTCGCAGGGCCGTCCCGCCCCTTCCCTACAGGCCAGATCAGCAGGACTGCGCGCGCACCTACAGTGTTACGCGCGCCACAGTTTTTTGCCTCTGCCGAGACTCCACTTGCACCCCCAATTACATATTGCATTTAAAGGAGCAATGGTCTTTTTTTTTTATTATACCTTTTTAATAAAATTTAGGGCTTACCAAGCCTACCACAAACAAGCTAACAGGGGTAAAAACCTTAAAGGGACACTAATTTAATTAACCAGTTCAAGACGATTATTCTATATTCTTATCGATTCTTCTATTGAGCCCGCTGTAACTGTAAGGTATCTTAGATTTACTTAGTTTATTTAGTATTCCATAACTTAATAACAGGATGGGCTCAAACTAAAGGGGTAGCAGACAATGGCAAGAATTCCTACAATGGAAGCGGGACATTGAAACTGGTTTCACCCGTTTCGAAGGGCGATCAACAAAAGAGAGCGAGCGGCCCCGGTTGGAGGGGAGTTTCAGGATTGAAAAGACTCACGGCCCGTCTACACTACAGGCTCCAATCAAAAATCTTGGATTGCTGGCGTGGGGTCTTGGAAGCCTTGGGCGATTTTTTTTGCGAGCAACGCGACCAACCAAACCAATCACATGAATCTCCCGCCCCGACATACAAAGCCAATAGCAATGTCTAAAACGAGAGCTAAACTGAATATAAACTCCATCAAACAGGCGGAAAAAAGCTTACCAGTTTCACCCACTGTCTCTGCACCCTCCCTCCATGCCTGGTTCCTCCGGTTTGGTTATCCCGCGTAAATAGTTTCTTTGCGTCGTAAAGAACCGGGGGTGATTTGCTACCGAATATCTCGTTTGGAATATGAGGAAATGAACTGCGGTTCGGCTTCTCCCAGCTTGCACAGCGGTTTGATTGGCTGCGCTTGCACTGGCGGGATTTGCATAAACGGGATTTTGACTGGCGGGATTTGCATAAACGGGATTTGATTGGCTGATTCAACAATTCGATGCCGATAGATGCTCGTGATGCTTGCAAAGCCATGCCATGCTCCCCACAATGCAGTTCGGCGAAGATTAAAAATCTTCTACGTCACCCCATTCAAGTGAATGGGCGAAGCGTTGAAAGCATTTTTCGATGCCTGTAGTGTAGACAGGCCGTTATGCAGCACTGCACGTGGAGATGTGGACGCGCAAGATTACGTAGGCCTACATGTATACAAACCTGCGGCGGAAACCCCTCTTGTCTGTCAGTGAGTGTGATTATTTTATAAAAGTAACGAAGTAACGCGTGTCGGGGCAATGTTTGTAACTGTAGTGTGATTACTGAATTATAAAAGTGTAACGCGTTACACTACTCCGTTACCGACAAAAGTAATATTGTTACACCCAACTCTGGTGACAGCCCTCACACTCAAATGTTCCACATTTGACTTTTCATTGGGTGGGAGTGAGTGTCATTTCCTGTCCAGCTCCCGTCTCATTTCCTCTGTTCCTCTCTCTGTCACCCAGGTCAAATGTATACAACAGCCCATCCTTTTTCATTCATTGCTCACTTCCTTTAAAGGCTTTTTCTCATGCAGATAATGACACCGTTTCCCACTAGTATCAATGTGAAACTGCTGTGTTTTACCTTTCAAGGCAGCCATTGTTTTCCATTTAAAGCAGTTCTTGAAACTTGCTGAAACACTTGCTGTGCATTGAATATGCCTAACAGACTTGTCAGATTATCAAAACCAAGTGCTATGCGGGGAACATTTGACTTTTGCTATCCTCTTTACAATAACATTATCAGAAATAATAGACTTGAGGTTCATGGAGATGCATTAAACAAGTTTCAGGAGCAAAAGGTTGCCAAACAAAGCTAATTCTTTTCTAAAACATCGAAGAATTCCTTGCAAAATTGATGTAATATAAAAACAATATTTGTAATAAATGGGCTTAAGCATGCAAAACCACTTTCATAGATTGTATTTACATAGTGCAATAATGATGAGTGCATAACAAGACAAATTACCTACACAAATTCTGCAGACCACTAAAAGATATCTGCGCACATAATCATATTTTTAGAAGATTACCTCGTGGTGAAACACTTTTTAAGATCAGTTTTCAGATCTTTCAATGGATCGTAAACCATAAATACCACAGAAACAGCCCAAGGATATTCTGCCGGTTACTCGTTTCACATCAAAGCCCTTTTAGAAATGTTTTTCTTCTCCAACCTCTCCTCTGTCTCCTTGGCAAGGTTCCCTATTGTTTGAGTAAGACAGAAAAGAAATACAAAGGGAGAATTACCACTCGCTCTTTTTTTATAGGGAAAAATACCACAATAAAACGAAAATGACATTTTTGTTGGATTCTCAAAGGGAATTGGATTTCAACCAGTGGGTGCCCCTACCTTCTGGATTTACTATCCATACTCCCATTCCCTTAGCTCTACTTACACTGGAAAGAACTCCCTTTCATTTTGTCTTTTGTGGTTTTCTTAAGAAGTTGATATTGTTGGGAAAACCATACTTTCTGTTTTGTTTTTACTCAATTTATTTGTCTTTTTTCTGGCATTTCTAACACTAACCCTTATACAGTGCAGTGTTTCCCGCAGAATTGTATTCTATTTGTGGGGGCACCGCAACGCAC
>NW_011352052.1:694228-707748 GCF_000735185.1 Notothenia coriiceps | reverse complement strand
CATGTTGTTGAGGATCTGTGGGGTTTATTCTTCCAAAAATATAATAGTAAACGAGGGCTAAGTGCCTTACTCAAGGGCACACTAGTAGTGGTGTTCCAGGCGGGATTTGAACTCGCAACCTTCCGATCATCAGCCCACCTCACTATCCATTAGACCACCCAAAAAAGAGAAAATGAGAGGGGAACAGAGGAGATGGTTATTTGAACAACAATCACTGTGATTTCATACTAAGCAGTTGTTGAGGAGGAATATCTCCCCTTGCTTTTCTTGAGGTTTGACGGTTTTTTGGGATTTCTTTCCGTATCTGAAAAAGGATAGCAGGTGCCATATGTTGGAAAAAGTATGTTGGAAAAAAACTTCATTTTGGATTGCATTCATATTTGATGTTAAGGAGATGGGACAGCAAAAATCCACATAAAGAAGAAAGGAATGAAAAGAGGAAGAGAGGAATCAAGGGGATAGCTTTGAGATTTTGACTTCAGGCATTTGGAATTGATGAGGAGGAAATCCCTGACCGCCTTAAGAGGCTTCCTCTGAGGGTCTGTGAAAACACATGGGGCTGCCGTGGATCTTCGGCTCACGACTGATAGAAAACAGATTCCCCAGCTGTACAGTTCAAAAGTTATGTTCCAGAACGACACACTTTAAACGTCTCGAGGGGGATACCGCAACTTGTCACTTGAAAAATAAAAGATGACTTATTTTATGTAGTTTCTCAATAGTTTTTTTTACCACTGTTGTAGGAATGGTTCCGATTTTTCACTATAAAATGTCAAAAGTCAATGACAAGTGCCAATTGGAAGTTTCCAGAGACCAAAGGGACGCCACAAGGCGATCTTTTACTTTCTGACTACGCAAAGTGTTCCCAATGGCTTACATTGCGTCATCAGAAGGTGTACGCAAAGGGTTGCATGATGTCTGCAGTTGTTCGAGAATATATTCAACCATTTAAACGACAATTAATTTGATTTTCTTTGTCTTCTTTGTCTTTGCAGTGACTTACAGTGGGGTCAGCTGTCCAGACCTTACTCCTCCACGGACCGAAGCAGTTCCCTGGGCTCCATGGAAAGCTTGGACACACCAACACCAACACCGCAGACATACTCTGACTCCCATATTTCCCCCGTCGACCCCACCCTCTTCAACAACAAAAGAGACTCTGCCTACAGCTCATTCTCCGCCAGCTCAAACACATCTGACTACGCAACGGTGCCACTAAGGCCCGGTGAAGCCTGCTCCATGGATAACCTCCTGCAGGGGCTGGGGCCATCTTGTCAAGGCTACCCTGTCGGTGATACCTCGACCCTGGGGAGTTCATCTAGCGAGGCCCCGGATGACTTGCAGCTTATTGTTCTCAAGTCCAGGTCGCTCACCAGGCCGAGATCTAAAAACGTTGAGATAAAAGAGAGGCCTTCCTCCTGTTGTTATGAGGAAGAGCGGAGGGGAGGAGACTTTGAGATCATAAGAAATGGAAAAAAAGCAGCTGAGAGAAAGATGAACCCTCCTCAGCCTCCGACCAGGACGGACAGTTTTAGGGCAACTCGGAGTCGCCCGAACGCCGCCAACAAACGTTGCGTCTCTGCTCCCATTGACATTTCCAGCGTTCCCTTTTACCAGGAAGTAAAGTCCTCTCTGAATGTTGAATCAGGAATTCAAAACGGCTTCCCTGCACCGGAGGAATGTGGTGAGAATTTGAAAGAGGATACCCCGAACTCGCACTATATCCAAAGACAGACTGAAGAAATTAGACATATCAGATGTGATATCAGTGCTAATAAAGACTACAATACAGAAACCACCTCAGACACGTCCTCCCCAGTCCCCATGACTTCTCTTTGTCCTTCCTCCTTACCTGCCGAATCCTCCATGGAGGTTCAAGAGCGATCTCGTATCACGCACTCAGAGATCAAGCACTCCCCGACGGGGCTTCACCGGCACAGCGCCCCCGCTAAACTCCTCGCTACACAGCTCCAGTTATTGGACTGTGAAAGTGACGCATCTTCATTGGAGCCTCGCAATCCGTCGGATACTTCTGATCCCTCCTTGTCCTCGTCTAGCAGCCAGTGGTCCTATTCATCGCTCCAGCCCACGAGGGAAGACCAAGAAACTTCCCACAACCACCCCAACGGACCGTCAAATAAATGTGGAGGTAGCCGTTGCTCCACCCCGGGGTCTGTGTTCTTGGAAGATGATGAGGAGAGGCTAAATGGAACCACGGTTGAGCATCACCACCCTTGGGGCCGATCAGCGAGTGTCCCTGGGGAACCAACTGGATCGTCAATCAAGGGACAGTTGAGCTCAGACCAGATACTAGAGAGAGATTTCCAGCCTCTTAGTGCTGCTGCTAGTATGGATACTTTACTGGGAGAGCAGAGAGCAGTGGATAGAGGTAACATTGAGGAGAGTATAGTAGGAGAGGACATGAAGAGGTCCCCGTCGTCTAAGAACCATCGCAGGAACCGCCGTCGCAACGAGCGATTTGCGACCAACCTCCGTAATGAGATCCAGAGGAAAAAGGCCCAGCTTCAGAAGAGCCGGGGCCCAGGAGGGTTGCTCTGTAGTGGGGAAACTGTGAAGGAGGAGGACCTCAATGAGGAAGGGGACGACCAAGACCTGCCTGTCCAGGAAAGGATTACCAAAGTTGCATTCGCCCGACCTGTTAGTCCCCAAATAGATGCCATCACCACAGCACCGGTCGAGAAAGCAAGCGATGTTTTGCAGGCTCAGTCCACAAGCTACACTCAAGACAACAACCTATCCAGGTCCGTACAGATTCTGGACCCAGGAGTGCCACATTTTGGTGTTGGCGTCCGAGTGGTGGAGGAACCGGCTCCTGCTGGTAAAGCCCGTCGCTGGCGTTGGACCCCAGAGCACAAACTCCAACCGGAACCCGAATCGGAACGACGGTGTAGAATCTTGGATAAGGATCCGTTGGGACTCACAGGATCACGGCATGGGGTTTGTGCCTTCTCATCTTCATCCTCATCCTCATACACTCGCTCCTCTTCTCGGAAGGACGAGTCCGAAATCCTTCCGTTTGCCGATAGAATGAAGTTTTTCGAGGAGACGAGCAAGAGTGTTTCCGGGCTTAACATGTCGAGTCGGAGGCAGAAAAAACCCGTCCAACAATCGGAGCACCAGGGAGGGGAGATTGGTCAACACCCAACCCAGAGAAGATACTCCTACCAGGGGGGACTTCTGCAGGAAAGCGACCTCCTTTCAAACTCTGTGGAGGCAAGGAGGCTTTCTATGAGTACCAGCAGGGAGAGGCAGAAGGAGAAGGAGAGAGAACAAGCGAGGGAAAGGGAGGAGAGGGCAAGGGAACGAGGGAGGGAAGAGAGGCTGAGAGAAAGGGAGAGGGATTTAGAAATGGAGATGGCAAGGCTGAGGGAGAGGGAACGAGAGGAGAGGGTGAGACAGTGGGAAAGGGAACGAGAGAGGGAGCTTGAGTTGGAGAGGGAGAAGGACATAGAGAGGGCCAGAGAGCAGGAACGTCTCGAAAAAGAAAGAGAGGAAGAGCTGAAGAGGGAGAAGGAAAGGGAAGATGCTCAGCTCAGCTCACATCAGGAGTTATATGGCGTCAAAGACAGAAATCAAGACTTCCAACACATCTTCCAGCCAAAGCCTCAGACGTTCTCCCATAGCCAAACCCAGAATCAAGTCACTCGATCGGCTTTCCATCCCGTCAACACCCCATCCCAGCCAATGGAGAGCCAGCAACCACTTCAGCAGGGACACACAGCGAGGAGCTACACACCCACAGAGGTGAGAGTGCTTATTCAAACATGCATCAATGTATTCGCAAATTCTGTTTCCCCCCGTTGATCAAAGACACGTGCCGGTTTTTTTACGGGTCATGAAGGAGTCAGGGGTCGCCGGGGTTAGCTCTCTGTAGAGTTTGCTTTCCTGGGATCTGGATTATAAACTTGTCTCTGTCAGGTTTATGGACAAAAAGAGACAGAGAGTGATATGTGGCCTGAAAGAGTAGATGATAGAGATCTGGAGTGAGTTGAAGTTTTGGTCAGTTGCCATTTGGTCTTGAAATACATTCACTCAGAGGTGAGATACATATCACTTTATGATTTATTGAAATGTATTTGTTTTTCTAAATAAATTAGACGGTCCTGGTTGATAATTTGTGTATAGGGGTTGGTACGCTGTTGCCGGGCAGGATACATCTCCCTCCCATGCTTTTAACTCTTACTAGCATTTATATTTTCTGTCAATAACTTCGTTTAATTGTTAAATTGTTGAAACAAAGGGTGGCCTGCAACCAAACCATTATTGTCAACACATCTGATAATAGGGCTGCTCAATTAATCTTATTTTAACCGCGATTACGATTATGGCTTGCAACGATTACGAAAACAGAGTAATCGAAATAAAACGATTATTTTTTTATTATTATTATTACTTTTTTTTTTTTTTTATAATTCTTTTTTTTTTTCAGTTGAATTAAAGTTCAGGGTAATCAACCAATAGTAATTCTCCAATAAATTGATATTTTAAAAGTCAATGAATAATCGCATTTAATAATCGCAATTACAATTATTGACCCAAATAATCGAGATTATGATTTTTGCCATAATCGAGCAGCCCTATCTGATAAACAAATGTCTATAGTCGAGCCACTTTTGCATCACATTGAGACCTGAAAACCTCATTTTTAAGGCATCAATCTTGTTGGGACATAAACACGTTGTAATTAGAGCCATTAACAAGTATGTTTACAAGGCAAACCGATCGCCAGCAGCAGGTCTGCTGAGCTGAATAACAGCCTGTGACCCTGCAGCACCGAAACCAAGTAGCGCCTCCCAGAGAGAAAGATAAACTGTATAGCTTGCTGAAATCAGACTGTGGTTTGAGTCTGAGCTTAAATGACCACTGGAGACTGAAAACTATCTTTAAAACCAGAAAGGGTATTGAGTGGACACACTTGGACGGTGGAGTAGTAACTCGCTCCAAGTTCTCCGTGGTTGAACGGTTGGTTTGTAGTCGATCCTCGCATCCTGCATGCGGTCAGAGTCTGAAACTCTCATTGAAAATTCAAATAGCTCCTGGAGCTGAGTGAGATTGGGCAACAGCGGCGAACACTTGTGTCAGCGATAATAGCAGCGTTGGGTTACTTTGTCTACCACATATTTATTCGAGTGTCTTGGCGGGGGGTGCAGCCCTCGTTCTAAACGTTTGACTGTTCTGTGAACTTCAGCCCATTAGTAACCTTATCATGTGACCCCGAGCAAAGCTAAACTGACATTAGCCTTGGCCTCGATGCATCCAGCAGATATGTTGTGTTGTTTTCCTTTAACCCCCCCCCATGTTGTGATCCTTTTCAAATGAAAGGTTGTTGCTTTGATGGCACACAGATAACCCCATGCGTTGAATTCCTGTTTCATATCTGCAGCTGACAACGTCCAATATTGATAATGCTAACAGATGTAATCTAGATGGACGAAAGGGCTGTGATAAGACACATCGAAATACACTCATGCAAAATGAAACGCGTACATGTCATCTCTCACGTTACAATCCAAACACACAGTTCCCAATTTTGAGTAAAATTCAGTTCATTCGTGTTTGTTTTGGGAAGGAAACACCGTGTTAGAATATATAGAAGTGTAACTGGCTCCTTACATTATTATTCTTTGTGGTCTGTCACTCAATGGGCTCTTATTTTAGGAAATGCTTACATTTTTATTGTCAAAATGTGACTATTAGATTTTACTTATTTTTATTACACTTCATTTTCTTAAAGGAAAGTATTGAAAAAATTGTATACCCAATGCTCATTCAAAATGAAACACACAATTAAAAATCATGTATTAAATGTTCAATGTATGTTTTGTTAGTTATGCAATTGTTTTAAAGTTAAGCCAAAAAAAAAATCGAAACTATGCCATATTAAGGGTCTTTATTCCAAATATTCACTAATGGAAGCCAAAGGAAACTATACATTACAATATGCTCTTTTGAATCCCAAGAGACAATGGATTTAAATGCAGCGGGGGTGCATTCAGGCACTTGTGGTCTACACTTTATTATCACAAACTTATCAGTTGTTACCATTTAATGGATTTTATGATCTGTTGACAGAAAGTGACGGCCAAATATGTTAAATTCACATCGGTCCAACAAAAACACCATCTGAATGTTCAGATATACATTGCTGTGTGTGTGTGTGTGTGTGTGTGTGTGTGTGTGTGTGTGTGTGTGTGTGTGTGTGTGTGTGTGTGTGTGTGTGTGTGTGTGTGTGTGTGTGTGTGTGTGTGTGTGTGGCTGGCTATCTGCCGGCTGCAGTATCTCTGACCAGTGACGAGGGGGCAATGAGTTCGTTCAGCATTCCTCTGCTGGGCAATAGAGCTGCTGAATGCTTTGTGCAGACGTTTCCTGTATGTGGACGTAATGCGCTTTGTTTCTTAAATCAACATTCAGACCTACTCAATACCTGCTGTTTAATTATTAATCTACCCATTAAAGTGGATTTAGTGGTAACTTTTAGCAATTTATAAGGGAAGCTTTGTGTGAAAAGTAGTAATGTAACTACAGAACATTTCAACAGGTTTACAAAATTGAGTGCGAAACTTAATAGTTTACTGTTTGACAAAATAATCTTTAAACTGAGCAAACTATCTGCAGATGAAGACCTTGAGGAAGTTTGAACTGGATTCAGTTCATTCAAGTTACAAAGTGCTTAAAAAAACGTCAAAACCATTCAATTGCATTTCCCATAATTAGATAAATATACTTTAAAAAGTCTGTCATCTCCATTTTAATTGAAAATAAAGAACAAAATTCAACGCGAGACTGCATCAACGGCACAAAAATAATTTAAAAAAAGGCTTATTGGCTGACAGAAAAAAAAACAGACAACCAATTTGTAATTGATTCATGATCAATCATTCATTTAAAGATTTGATTTTTTTTTAGCAAAAATGTTAACTTGAATATGATGAAAATATATTTATTTGAGTTTTGGACCAATAGTGAGACAAAACATGCACTCATAGTGATCTGTATTGACATTTTATAACTTACTATGTTGCTTATCAAGAACATAAGTGGTAGATTAATTGATAGTGGAAATGAGACTAAGAATTCAAAACAATTGATAAAATACCTCCACCTTAATGAACCTCATCACCATTAAAGTGTCCAGACGGGTGGAGCAGCACGCCCACTTCCTCTCAGCCGGGACGTGTGCTGACCAACACTTTGCACCAGATTGATTCCTTCCTTCATTCCTACCGTGTTATTAACCGGCTTTTTAATGTCTTCCCCAGATGTATCCCGCCCGGCAACAGGAAGCGGCCAAGCTAAACAGGAAGTACAGCCTGACTGAGAGGTGAGCCACTTCCTGTCGCTGCCTCACACACACTCATATAAACAAGATCTTCTGAGTATTTCACATATTCCTTTCGACACACACTTCATCTCAGGTCGTCTGTGAGTGGGGTCTTTAGGTGGGGTCGCTCCATTGTGCATTGTGACGGAGGAAACCCCACTCAGTCATGCCTGGCTGTGATTTGACTATAATGAGCTCTAATCATCCATGCTTCAAAATGTGCCCATAATGATATGTGGTTGGATGGTGATTCCTGATAGAGAGAGGGGGGGGGGTTTAGGACATGCATGGCCTGTAAAGAGAGACCCCTACTCATATCTGACCCGAGAGAAACAGAAGGAATGCAAAGAGGACACATTTAATGTAATTTAACGACTGTTTTTGTTTCGTAACGTGGACAAGTGTAAAGGACAAACCCAAAATATATACAATGACAAATCATACACAGTCCCATTAAAACACATGACCTGAAAAGACATGTTTACATAATTACACGTTCAAAAAACTCCAAATCAGGACTGTGGTTTGTGGTATTTCCCTCCTGAATACAAATGAGGATGACCTGTTCCTTTAATGTTCTTTATTGCACCCCTTTACTCAAGTTTGCCGACAAGGAATCTTATATTTCAGTCACCCGAATCTCCATATGTTGTTGTTTTGTTGCGTAATATGGACATTAACTGCTGCATTAGACAATGTTTTTTTTCATTTCAAACCTTTATTTACCCAGGTGTATCCCATTGAGATCATTGATCTCTTTTTCAAGGGAGACCTGCTCAAGTAGGTTCCACATGAAACATAACAACAAAAAGGACATCATACAGCATCATTACAGGGATTACAATTGACAATAACTATCCACATGAGCAGGTACCGACAGCTTCCGATTGAGTAGCATCCAACCGAGCTTTAAAAACATTTAGTGGCACCAGATTGCTCAGAAATGGTAAAAGTACGAGTATAAAACAGTATAACTACAAATAGAAAAACAATTCCATAACAGTATGTTGCCAAGAAAACGTTACAGTCAACCTCACCTAAACAGTCCCAATAAAAAACTGAGTTTAAAAAAGTGTTAAATAATCGCTGAAGTGTAAAAACCTGGCTGTTTTTTCCACTTTACCAGACATACAAACAAACTATAATCTACGCCCACACATAGGTGCTTCTTTGTCTGTATGTTAAGTTATGCCCTCACTCTTCCACATGCATTAGTGAGTGGTTTGTCATTAAGGAAACACGTTAAGCCATCCCTTTAACTATTCATCTCTAAAAACTTGAATTATACTTTAAGTAAGAAAAATACATCTTGAGTTATTCAGAGTCTAACACTCAAGAGGTACAACTGTGGTTTGTGGTATCTCCCCTTGGCAGTGTCATAATGTTACTTCCCTCTGTATCTGTTTGTTGACATCGAAGTATGATTTGTAATGCCCTTCTCTCGCCAATATCTCCATATCCCAGGGACTACTCCAGACCTCCAGAGATCAACAGCCAGCTCCATCAGGGTCAGAGGAGCCACAGGTCGTCCGATGGAGAAGATCGTAACGGATTCTCCTTCCCACCTCCGTCGGCGCCTCTCTCTCTCCGAGGCCGAGCCATGTCCGAAAACGACCTCCGCTTCGACAGCAACAACCAACGCTGGTCGCCCTCCATTTCTGTGTCCGCCAGCCAGACGCTGAGCGAGGTGGAGGAGGGAGGAGGAGGAGGAGGAGGAGGAGGAGGAGGAGGAGTCATGGGAGGAGAAACTGCTAACACTTCACGGATGAACAGGAAGAAAACCCCGCCTCCACCGAGACCTCCACCCCCAAAATGGGAGCAGTTTCACCGCAGACGGGCGTCTAGCCACAGCCTTTTCCCCGCCTCTCCTCAATCCACCCCTTCATCTTTAGACCCCGCCCACTCCTCTTCTTCATGCATCCTTCCACCTCCTCCTCCAACCGATACGTCCAGACAGAGGTCCTTCAGTCTTCCTCCACAGAGGCAGGAAGTGTCCGAAAACTGCCCGAGATGCAACTGCAGCCAAACCCAGGCACTCTCATCCAATTTTTTCAGTCCCCAGACTCGTTTTTCAGTGTTTTATGATCTTTTCGATTAAGGCGTCTTTTTTCGCAGTCGTAAATCTCCTTTTTCAATAAGAAATTTTATTCAGCTTAAGACTCTGTTTTATAATGAGGCGCCCCTATTTACAGTTTAACTTCTTGTTCATTTTTAACACTCCTTTTTAAATTAAGACATTTTTTTCCAGTTTCGAGCACTTTTTAATTAAGACTACTTTTTTACATAAAAAGAAGCTCGTTCATTGAGTCTTAAGACCTTCTTTGTAATGTGAGCTATTGTCATTTGACCAGTTTAAACTCCTTTTTTTCACTTAAGAATCCTTTTTTCTAGTCCTAGACTTGTTTTCAGTTTATGATTCTTTTTGATTAATACTCTTTTTCAGTCGTAAAGGCTACTTTTTTCGTTGTAAAGTTCTTTTTCAGAATAAGAAATCTTTATTCAGTTTAAGACTCGCTTTGTGTTTACATTTTAAGCCTCTCTTTTATAATGAGACTCTGATTTACAGTTTAAACTCTTCTCTTCAGTTAAGATGTCTTTTTCAGTAAAAACTCTTGTTTTTTAGTTTTTTAGGGAGTTCTGTTTTTTCAAACGAGAGCATTTTTTCCAGTTCGGGACACTTTTTTCCGTTAAGACTACACTTCTTGATAAGAAAAAATCTTTATTCAGGTCTTAAGACTCTTTTTTTATGCAAGTGTGACCTATTAACAGCGTTAACTCTTTCACTAAGATTCTTTTTTCGAGTTTCAAGAAGACTTATTTTTCAATTGTTTGTTTCACAACTGGACTAAGAGGGAGACACCCTGCTTGTCGTCCATAAGACTAAGACTTCAATCACACACACGCCACCACGCACGACCCACGCACACACGACACAACACACACACCACAACACACACACACACCGCACCTCACACACCAGCACACCACACACACACACACACGCGCCTCACACACACACACCACAGCACACACACACACACGACACACACGCGGCACCTACACAACAGCACCGCAAATGGCAACATCTACTCGAGCAGCAGGGAGCGGGCGAGAGACCAGGTAGACACTTGGCAGGGAAGTAGACTCTGTGCCTCGACCCGTGAACCCGCCGGCTGCACGCCAGTTATGCTCTGCCGTCGGACCTCGCCGAGGCCCTCGCGGTACTCCCCTTGTTGTCAAATAAAATAAATGCGTGTCTATTTTGTGTGCTCGCCTCGCTATGCTTGCGTCTGTGCTCCAGGCATTTATGCACTAATCTTTTCATTTATTTGTTTCATTTACGTCAGTTAATGCACCCGTATTTCCCTCCGTCTTCCTTTTGTTTTTCCTGTATACCTTTGTACCAATGAGGTTTGGTTCGTTTATTGCTCCGGCTCACCTTGACCTCTGGGTCTACTAGCTTCTTCAAGTTTGTTCGACCCCCAATTGTCTGTTTCCTTATGTTTCCTTTAGTAAGTCTAGGTGGAAAACAACCGTAACTCCAAATTTGAAGAACGTAAAAATATCTTTATAAACAAAATTGGAAATACCTTAAGAATGAAAATTTATAAGAAGCAACTTATTATAAACCATATATTTTGTCTATGTCACCAATAAATAGAAAAAAACCATTATTATTCTAAAAAAAATCCCGACAGTTCAATTGCGAAAGTTATTACGTTTTTATAGAAATGCACCTAAGTTGCGTATAACGGAAAAAACAGGGAGCCGCAAAGTCGCGCCGACCAACTTTTATGTAGAAAGTGAATGTACCGTGACGAAAGAGTCTAGAGATGTTCGAACTTTATATGAGATTCCACGTAAATCTTGTCTGGTTTTTTTACACGCTAATTAAACGCTAATTTATACAAAATTAGCTGACTGTCGGGATCTATGAAAAATTCGAAATAACTCCATAACAAATGGAATAAAACTTACTGTATAAAGATAAAAAATAGAATGTAATGAGAAATGATTAATGCCATATCATCTTTAAAAAAACACATTGTAAATGTAAAAACGATAAAAACATAAATTAAGATTTGTTACAGTGGACAGTTCTGCTGGGTTAATGGACAACGGTAGTAACGTTCATAAGACTAAGACCTAGTACACAATGACCAGAAGTAGCCTTGACCTAAGGTTTCACATTACAATTACATGTTTATATCCCTGAACAGGAGAGACAGTAGTTCACCAGACCATTAAGTGTGTGCATGTGGACACTCTGGTGTGTGTGTGTTGTGTAGATATGTGTGTCTGTCGTGTAATTTGTGTTGTGAAATACTATTTTGAACCTGACTAGTCGCTGTCCACGTGACCGTGTTGTGTTTCCAATACCGTGGACTTTTTTCGGCTCCCTTGGAAAAATATCGATGGCTCCTTTATGTGTCAATCAGACATGTTAGTTTATAAATGACCTGACTCATCTAAGTAGTGAGTGTCGCGGGTGTGGCTGTTGTGTGTGAGACTGTAGTCGTGTCGTGTGACTGTATCTTTACACACAGAAGTGGTGGAGGTCGCTGTTGCTGTGTGCAGAACCTGTGTCCCTGCCTCGACGGACCTCAGAACACGTCCTCCACCTCGTAGTCCAACCACAATAGTGTCGCCGTCTCGCGTGTTTGTGTCGAGTGACGTACCCCAACAACAAAAGTCACAATTGATAAAAATATAATAAAGACATGATGTGTGTATAGACCTCTAGTGTGTGTGTGTGTACTGTGTGTGTGATGTGTGTGTAAGCTAACTCGCTGCACAATAGTGTAGATGTACAATGGAACTTAGAACAATGGTACAGGTCTGGTATTTGCGCTCGAAACAAGCAACACGAGGCCCGACTCCCGGAACTATCCAGAAGAGAGAGTGTGTAGAGTGTAGTCGACAGAGATGGGCTGAGGGGAGTGACAAAAACCCCCTTCTCGAGGAGGTCTGAGTCGGAGAGAGGAGGCGAGAGGAGGAGGTTGCACAGCTACAGGCAGAGGGTCGTGGCAGTGGCCGTCTCGCTTCGTGCCGTCGAGCGACCCACTAACCGAGCAGAATCCGGTCTTCGTGCAGGAGGCCGAGGACCTTCAGCAGCTACAGGCAGAGGTACCCTACAGGTCGAGACGCAGGTTCGAACACCCGCCCTGAACCCGAGTCCCACCAAGACTAAGCAAGGACCAAGCTTCTCTCTAGAAGACCGAGCTACGACACCTTCTCATCCTAAGTCCTTCCCCTTTGGTTCGGCTGCAATAGGTAGTTTCCACCTTCCCAACTCAGCGATACTTGAGACCCTCTACTCAAGAGAAGGTGAGACCGAGGTCCAGACTACAAACTCACCAAAAACTTCCGAAGTGACAATGAGACGGAGGAGTGCCCGACTACTAGTAGAGTCTATGGGAGTCCCTGTGTCTATCTGAAATAATTGTGTGTGAATAACTTTGACGCTGTGTATCTATTATTAATTTTTCTAATCCATAAATTAAATGAAACTTTTTAAGGTTAACCTCCACGACAAGATTTCTAGTTACCCTCCGACAAGTGCAACCGTAATTATCACTGAAAGTTTACGTATTTTATGTAGGTTATCATCTTCAAATGATGGCTCGAGTGACAAGCAATGCGAGAGAAAACCACCTTCACCTCCACCTCCAGCTCTCCTATTTTGGAGGGGGAGAGAGGACGACTCTTATGTGGGCGGGTAGTCCAGCACGAGAGTCTGACCCCTCTCCGGTGGCAGCCTTCGGGGAGGACCTCTTGTACCTTGACCGCCTCGATGCATTTTCAGGCCAGACTACGCCGTAAACTAACCTACCTCGCACCCTCTTCCGCACTAGGACGGAAACACGACCTAAGACCTACCTACCTTCGCACCTCTTACTCGCGGAGGACGCAACACGACCCTAAGACTAACCTACCCTCGGCACCCTCTTACTCGCGAGGACGCAAACACGACCTAAGACTACCCTACCTCGCCCCTCTTACTCGCGAGGAGGCACACATCGACCTAAGACTAACCTACTCCGGCACCCTCTTCCGCACTAGGACGCAAACACGACCTAAGACTAACCTACCTCGGACCCTCTTCCGCACGAGGGACGAAACACGACCTAAGACTAACCTACCTCGCACCCTCTTCCGCACGAGAACACAAACCACG
>NW_011352052.1:674577-694183 GCF_000735185.1 Notothenia coriiceps | reverse complement strand
CAGGTAAAGCAAAGGCCCATGCCAACTGTAGTACTGCATGGGCCTTCTAGTATTAACCTGTCACTGCAAAGTGGTTGCTCGCAAAACCCCTCCATAAAAGACACAATCTCAAAAATGAAGCGATGTCCACATGAAACTCCCAAACTGAGCCGTCTGGCATAATGCTACGTATTTTTGGAAGTATTGTGTGTTCCCCTACCCATTATGGTCTTTTCGTTACTGTACCCTGGAAATTATATTTTGTTGATAATTTTTGGGTAACTACTGGGTATCTTAAATTTTTCGAATCCTCCAAGGTCTGTTTAAGTTTACAAACATGTGTAAACAGAATTTTATACTTTTGAGAATAAAAGTCTAAACAGAGTCTCCTGGTTCTTTCTTCGGATGAGACTCTATTCCAGAATTCACCGCGTCTCCGATCTAATGTTACCACTACCCTTAAACTCAAAGATACGGTAAATCTGAGGGGACACGTAGGATGAAAATCTTCCTACCATAGGATTGTTTACTAGGATAGGAGGAGAGGTTCATAAGTCATCACCGATTAAGTCTCTGGGTAAGTCAACGTGAGTCACACCTTCAACCATTTTGAGGACTTTCTACGACCCGTCCTTATTCTCTCTTTCCCACCTAGAATTCAGATTAAGGTAGTCCGCGGCACTGGTTGAGAGTCGGCGGACCTCCTACAGTTAGTGAGGCTAATGTACCCTAAACAAGGTGTGGGTGCGTACGCACCTTCCGGTCTTTGTTGGTGTTTCTGCACGTGTGGTGTGTCTCTGTGTGTGGAGTACCTTTGTTGAATTAGTGCGGAGAACACGACACGTTCCGCGTGTAAGTCCTGTCGCCCCCTAGAAAAAGTGTGGTGTAGACGGTTAGAACTTTACCGGTGTAAATAAACACTTGAAAGATTTTACTTTGCCACTACTGAGCTTAAAAACCCAAAAACCTGGTTTTCATCATCCAGCGTGTAATAGGAGTCTCGCTCCGTTCCCTCCTCATATTGGATAGTTACATTTATCATTTTTCATATACGACCCGGTCAGACACTAAGTAATAAACGTTTCCGAACAAAACGAATTGTCACATACTTTCGTACAAAATGTAGACAAGAAAGATAACAATTACTCCTACTAGGTTTATATATAAACAATCGTTCCTAATAGTTACGTTTTGGTAGCCGTTATGTTACGTCCGCGGAGCCGTTACGTTAAGCCCCCGCTGATTGGTCCAAATTGACCAATCCACGGACTTCCTCACACACACACTCAGTACAAGCAGCTCTGCTGATTTCTCCTCCCTGGCTGCAGGCTGATAACAGACAGTTGGGATCGCGGCGAAATTCTCTCTGCAGACCCATTCTCACAGCGTTTATCAACCTTTTTCTTACTCAATATCAAGCCACACTTATTGTTTTTACTTCGGCTGTGAGTTTGTGTGTGCTCAGGATGAGTTTGGCTGTGTTTCGCGGTGTATCGCTAAACAAGGAAACAACACCTCCAAGGAGCTTAGCGCGATTCACAACGTCCCGACCAATCAGAGCACACTGTGCTCACAGGGAGGGTGGGGGCTGGAGCTACTGGAGCTACAACGAGCCGTTAAAGGAAGAGAGTGAAATTCAGTGAATACACGTAGTTTACAGAGATGCTGTATGAGAAACCAAAGTGATTTTGGAAAATTGTACAATATAAATCTATTCTAGTAGACCTCAACAATGGAATTATGATCAGTGGAAATGGCCATGACATGGGACCTTTAACACAATTGACCAAATCATGTCCGATACACATTTTGTGTCAAGAACAGATTCAAATGTATTAGCGCATTCTTCTTTTGGGAGAATGAATGAATAGTCCAATTTGTTTAATACCGAGTGAAGTATCAGCTTCAACGGAAAGTTCTATATCAGCTATTTGTTGTTTTGGCTGCTGGAAATCCGACAAATGTGTCTTGTTTCCAGGCAAATGTATTCTTGTACTGGCTATTAAACCTCATGAATTTGAAAAATAACTTTATTCAACAGTTAGCCCTGCTCTGTCCAAAGGTAAACTAAATCGACCTGCACCTCCAAAGTTCGCTATTACAGATCGTATGTAACTTGATTTTCGGGCACAGTGACTTCCTGGAGTCACACTGTAAGGTTAGCAGGCAGGAAATGCACAATTGTTTTTATCAAGGCAGTAAAGATTTGATCTAAGGGGTTAATTCTTGAGGTCCACAGGTGAAGATTGTGTTACTTTTGGATGGAGCCAGACTTTTCAGGTTGATGCCACATAAGGATATACTCACATCGTGCTGAACCATATAAAACACCACTATTGAAAAAAATACATAAATACAAAATAGAGTCATTGGTTTTCTATATGAATGAATGAGGGAATGAGACATAGAATGGTAATCCCATTTAGAGAGACTCAAAAATGATGTTTGCTACAGCAGGGTCATGCATTTGATTTGCATCAACCCTTTGTGCATGTTTAGCTGATTTCACAGTATTTGGGATAATTAGGCTTCACAGAGATGGCACTCAGACAGAGGAATACTTTCCAAGCCAGAAGAGAGGAAAACAATCCTTGCACAGAAAACACTCTGCAGATGCTGTCCAAATTCAGCACAGATGCACACAGTGAGATTGACAGATACGCAGACAGAATGGGCAGATGAATGAACAGACAGGCAGAAAAAAATCCAAACAATAAAACCATGCGCACACAAACACGATTATAGACGAGCACGCACACGCACACACACACACACACACACACACACACACACACACACACACACACACACACACACACACACACACACACACACACACACACACACACACACACGTCATTTTTGTCTTTCTGTCTCATATCGTTCTGAATAGACTGCATTGAATAGGCCCGTTGTCTTTCTCATGCCATTGCTCGGAGCACAGATAGATTTTACATTTTCTTTGTGTGTGACAGCAACCACCATATTTTATTTGAATACGCAACAATCTGGGCCGCTTTCTGAATAAGTCAGAGTGATGTTTCATAACACACGTCTTCATAACAGCTCAATGTTCTCGATTTTCAAGACAGGGCGAAGTCTGGCACAAGAAGCAATCCCACGATCGCTGTTGTCTTCACCCTGAAGAGCACTTTATACATTTGTTTGATTTTCTCGCTGGGTGCAGGTGGGATGAGAGGCAGAGTGAGTTGGAGTTCCCACGTGAACCAAGAAAGCTGAGGTGTTGGTATTTTATCTTATTTAGTTTCCTGACACATTGCACATGAGTTTCCTAATTCATTTGAGCTGATACTACAACATCAGCTACTTTAAAGAAGACATGTTATGCTCATTTTCAGGTTCATATTTGCATTGTGTGCCTCTACTGTGACATAATTATGCTTTAATGTTCAAAAAGGTATTTATTTTTCTCATACTGCCTGTGCTGCAGACCCTTTGTATGAAAACCAGAGCTCAGTCTGCTCTGATTGGTTAGCTGGTTGGCTCTGTTGTGATTGGTCAACCACTTGGAGATCACATTTCTGCAGAAATAAACAAACTATAGTTTGACCGAATAATATCCAAGAAACATAAAATGTGGTAGATGTTGGGACTCACGGGATGCATTGAAATGTATAAAGGTTGCTCAGTTCACATTGAACACATTGAATTTGAAATGAGTCTCCAATTAAAAATCCATCACTTCCTCACCCAAAATCATTACCATGGTTACCAAGGGAACCAGCTTCGTGTTTCCCATCCACACACTTAGCGAAATGTAAAAACAACATGCTTTGAATTTAATTTAGTCCAATAAGGATTTTCTTTATTAAAGCGTGTTCTGATTATACAGTATGTCCACTGGAGATTGAAAGTCTTCTCTTGTGGTTGTGTAATCACTCAGATTGTTGGGCCGTGCTGATTGGCTGCCACACTGGTTGTGATGTGAAAAGATTTTTGCCCATATGTGCATGTCTCAAACTCACAGTGCAGCAGACAAATGTGATAACAGTTCCCGAGTGACAATCTCTCAACATACCGTACATCAATCTGTACAGTATGTTGAAGCCACCATTATTGAGCTTCATTTAAAAAATAATAGACCAAACTATTCATTGTCATCAGATTATGAGGTATTGTCAATTGTTTAAGATAGATTTTTGCACCAAACAAACTATAGTTTCACTTGACTTGTATTTTTCAACAAGGACGATGTTGTTTACACGGATATGATGTTATATAATTTTGAAGCTCTGTTTTGTATTGATTATTTTATCAGTTTAAAGCTGACTTTTTTCAATCCATATAATGCCATTCAAACTTTTATCTGAGGGGGAAATCACAACGCTTTCACACCAAACAGAGGTATTCTGTAGCGACTGTTGTTTTAATTTCAGTATTTTAAGCTTTAAATAAATGGCCAAGCAGAAAGCGCTCAAATATTTACAGTATACTGTATGTGTGTGTCTGAAAAAATTGATTGAGGGAGAGAGAGATTGTGTTTGAGAAGACTTCCCGTGGATATCTCTGCTGGAGAATATCTGATATACAAGTCCTGTCTACAAGGATTCTTCCCCCACAAGGTGTGAAACAAGCATGGAAAAGTGAACATAGCACTGTGTAACCCTTTTTCTGCACCGTGGAGGATAAGAAAGCGAACAAGACAAGCAATAAATAGACACATATGGCCGTGTATTTCAAACTATTGTGTGTCTGCTCAATGTAGCATCTGCACGATTAAAAATGCATGGATCACTGTGAAGAAAGCCCTGAGTGCATCTTGCATATGATAATACATACATGTTCTGTATGCTCTGTTATGTAAACTACATGCAGCCTCAAATTCACCTCACAATCATACAGGAGAAACACTTTCAAAAATATGCACATGTTCCAGTGAAGGGCAGGAGACAGATGAATTGGGGGGGAGATGAGCGTAGAAAACGATGTTTATTTAGCATCGACAACATCCCCTAGAGATTTCATGTAATACTAATTTCAATCCCTGTCGCTAAAGATATCTAATCCCTGTTCTCCATCCAGGGGGGGCATCTCCAAAGAACCGCACAGGTGTGTTTACTGCTTTCTGGAGTGGGATGCTGGGTTGAGAAAAGTCCAAATCTGTCTGTCATCATCCCCCTTTCTTTAGCTACCAGCAGGTTACCATGACGACACCTTGCTGTGCTGGGTAGGAGCAGCTCTGCATGCTCCGACAGGACCAGAGAATACAGTAAAGACAGGTGCTGCAACACATCAGGACCTCTGAGGCTTTGTGCCGAGGGCAAGCAGCAATCGAGTGTCGACTCTAATTGGGGGACAAGCCAAAACAAAATACCAGGTGCACACAAGCGGAACATTCTGGTTTCTATCAAGCGGCTCGTTGAAACATTTTTAGAACAGCTATACCTGCTGCACGTAAAGATGTGGCCTTTTTGTTCATTGCATACAGCAGTGAGCCGATGTGGAACAATGGCGATAGGCTGAACTGATTACTTTTTACTCTGCATTGCGGAGAAGTGCAGGTCGGCGAGAGGCGGGGGAATTGGAGGGGTGAGAAGTACAGTAGAAGAGCACATTGGAGGGTTTGGGCAGGATATGTGGGGGCACGAGTAAGGGCAATAAGAAAACAATAAGAAAGACTTGGGGACCACCCTCTCCTCCACCTCAGTCTGTTCTAATATCGTCCCTTCTCCAGAGACAAGCCTTTAATTAACATTAAAAGCCTGAGAGCTTTTAACAGAGGAGAATCCTGCTTCTTCTCCTCTCCGTCGCCTCTTCTCCCCGTTTGTTCTGTGGCCCCCGATGATCCATCAGGGAAATGTCAGCCTTTAATTACCGGTAAAAATTAAAGCCTTTGTGAGCAGGTAGTTGGTGCCCTGGCTTTCATCTCCCTTTTCCATTGCTAATCGTCCCTTTTTGATGACATAATAGGCGCTCTGTCCGAGGCAGCGGAAGACTGAGGCCCATTATACCATGAGAGGCACCGCAGGGGATTACGGGATGATGTGTTGATGAACTAAATAAGCGCTCCTTTATCTTTCTAGCAATTTCATACCGACTGAGGGATCAGCGTCAAGTGCTGCTTCCCAAAAACCTCCGCAGTGTCCACATCCCATGACGGTTTGACATCACGGCAGCAGAGATACAATTCCTCAACACCCCCGAGCTCAACCACGTTGTGAATCCTCGCCTCTCTAACCTGTCTGCACCCTGACACACTGTAAATCACTTCAGACGTTTAGGAACTAATGTGTCTTGTTCTCTGACAAAGTGTCTGTCGCACACGTCTCATCATCGCTCCAGGCTCCGCATCCCCCCTTTCTTTTTTTACGCCAGAAGGTGTAGGGACCACTTCCCCCCCCCCACCGCTGTGGATTTTCTTTTTGGTCAAATTGAGACCAAAGAGAATGTAAAATTCCCTCAATGACACTGTGAGTCTTATTTCTAAACACTGCCTTTGAAGTGCAGTCAGAGAGCCAGGGGCCAAATTGCCACTCACCGAGAAAATGTATTAAAAATTCAGAAGTATGTCAATACCTGTAAAGAAGGGATATAGAGATAGAGAGAAGGAGATAGAGGGATAGAGGGGGCTGTAATTGGCTCCTATCCAGGGGGTAGGAGGCCAATTAAATGGTGTGATTTGAACACTTGACGTGGAACATGATCTTAATGAACGGAGAGGGGCCTGGCTGCAGGCGCTGACCCACTGACCAGAATATCAACTGACGCTAGACTAATTCAATCAAACCCAGAGCTCAGTGACCACCATCCACTATTAGCTCACGTCTAGCAGTGGACTTTATTCCTACCCTGTTCACACACTCCACTGTCGACCAAGTCAACAGAGAGGTCCTATAATCCAATACAACTTACTATTTCCAAACTAAACAATGATGCCTGTGAGGTTGAGCTGTGTGAAAGGTGTTTCAAATGAACTGAACAAAGAACATGATGATCACAGTAATACGTGCTTTCCTATGGGACTCAATATGTTATTAATAATAGGGAATTTTGAATCTGATGATATATTTCAAATTCGATAAAATCAGATAAACTAAATGACGAGTCCTTCCTCCTTCCTAGTTACCACTGCTGAGGAGACAGGAAAGGCAACAAAATAAAAACATGAACAAAATATAAAAAGCATTTAAAAGATTCCAAACTAAAGCAATGAATAGTACTTAAAATACAACTGAAACAAAAACAACAGAAGGTGAAACTATTAAACAGATAAGAAATAACAAAACACATTTCGAGAACTAATTGATGATTGGCAGTTATTTTTAGTTGACCATTCTGTTGCTACTAGCAACTACTCCATAACAATTAAACTGATGGACCCTGTTTACACTCGGGCAATTGGAAAACAACAAATGGGTTTAAAGGTTATCAGCTCATTACATAAGTGTTATCAGTGATCCGACTGAAGATGTGGGTCAGAAGGGGCAACGTGTGGTTTTAATAATCTATATATCACACGGTTGATCAGGAACCAAGGAATACAGGAAGTCTTCAAGTTTTCTTTTTCAAAAGACGTCAGTTTTTTATAATTTCATTTCTGAAAAATTACGTTTTTTCCCCACAGTCTCAGCTGCTGTTACTATGGAGATAAAACCAGTCAGAGGAAGCAAAATCAAATCAGTATATTGTCGGATCTTTAGCTTTCATTCGCTGTAAGGGTGCATCACTTTAAGCTCTCTGTTAAGTTATTGTTGGCTTAATTGTTATACAAGTATGTATTTAATACATGTATTATTGTATTGTACTTCTTAGGGCTGTGGTATGCCACCTGCTGCTCCTGAGCCCCTCTGCAGTGGCTCCCTGTAGCTTTGACACAAAATAACGTGGAAATAAATAACAGCTTTTTTGTTGCACAGTGGATAATTGTTTTAAGGTGTTAAGGTGATACTGTGACATACAAATAGTATCGATATTTGCTCAGCTAATGTGTCACATCCTTCTACATCTGTGTCCTGGCGCCTTGCGGGGGAGGCATATCCTACGTTTTGAACCCCAGGGCTTTCGGGTTTAAGAGTTTGATTCTGGGCGTAGAGACTCCTTTGCTTTTACTGAATAGTACGCTTACCTTTACGGGTATCTAAGTTCACTGTAGATACACAAACAGACTTCAAAAGCTGAGTAATCAAATATGTTTAGAGCTCTAGACAAATGTTATTTTGGTGGCAAAGGGGGCAAAATGGCTCTTTTGATAGTAAAGGTTGCTGACCCCTGTCTTATGGTAATTATCAGTGTTTTAAACTTCTTATTTCGCTCGTTATTTATTCCACTGAGAATCAATTCTTACCGTTCTTTTCTTATTTACAGTCACTAGCAGTGAATGTGTTGTCCAATTCTGTTTTCACAGTTTGCAGTTCTCACACAAACTTTCCAAGGCCAACTTCTGTCCTCACCTTTTATTGAAAGTGTTGTTAGCTAGTGAGAATAGAAGAGTCGATGTTGTAGCACGAGGTCAGAGATGCATTGTGTTTCTGAGCTTCAGTGATTCACAGTTTAATGAGAAGCAGCATTTTAAAATCATGCAGCAGCAGTGGAACAAAAGGACGGTGTTTGCAGTGGGAAGCTCGGGCGTGAATGTCATTGTGGAGCAATATGTTTCTGAAAGATCATCCATGCATGTTCCGACTATAATTAAAATAGCTTAAATAAAGCACACATGCAAATAACTGTGAGATTGAAATGATTAACGCTTTGAAAGCATGTCATTGCTGAGGTTTTGGTTTCAAATCCCTACATTCATAACAATAGGGAGAGGGACATACAGTTTCACATTCAAACTAATTTAGACCGAAAGATATTCATGCCCTAATTTAAAAACATGAAGGTACATTATACTAATTTACAGTTTAATAGCAACAAGACTTTCTCATGCCGTTCGTACCTAAATGTAATAATTTTATGCAGAAATTGTGATTTTTTTTCTTTTTGCACACCCTCTGGAGCTTTACACATACCCCTGGCTTTACGCTCATACCTCGTCTTGAGAATAGCAGATCTAAGGAATTCATTTACTATTTCCCTTTCATCTCCTTTCTCCATGCAAGAGATCACATATCTTCACTTCCTGAACACAGAGACCCTCTCTATCTGTTTCTTTATGCTCCAGATATGTCGCCCCCCCACTTTGCAGCTCACCTTTTTTTCCATGGTAGCTATCTCGCTATTTCAACCAACCAAAGCTCAGGCTTATCTTTTCGAACATCACTCCAAACCCCCTTGGCCTATTTATTTGTTATCATCACCTAGCTGCCTTTCCTTCCCTTGCCTTTCCAGCACATCCCTCCCCACACACACACACATTTCAGC
Source organism: Notothenia coriiceps (assembly GCF_000735185.1). Lineage (NCBI taxonomy): Eukaryota > Metazoa > Chordata > Actinopteri > Perciformes > Nototheniidae > Notothenia > Notothenia coriiceps. The sequence goes on along the minus strand of NW_011352052.1, from coordinate 684,880 downwards.
CCTCTGCATTTCTATAGCACAAAGGGATGCCCACCCCTCTAAACCTCTGCCTCTTATCGCTCCTCCAGCACCCATTCCTAGCTCTCACCCTCTGGTCTTTAACCTGACCCTCAAATCTCAACACGCCACTTCAGCCTCGACATACAACGAAGTCTGGCTAGCCCTCCTCCGCCTCTTTATTTTTTATTTTGGTCCAACACTTCTCCCTTCACACTCCTTCCTTGTCATCTCCCCTGTTTCAATTTTAGTTTTCCATCCATCACACATCCCCTAAAGCCAGCCCACCGAGAGCGTGTCCGGTGAATCCAGGCCTTCTGAGTGTGGGTGCAGATGGAGCACCAGCCGCAGGAGGGTAAGTGTTGATAAATCTAAATCAAGGCTGACAAATGACTTGTGGGCTGGAGACACTGGGACAGGGCGCGGGGGAAAACAGAAATGTTTACACACTAACACCGGCTGATGATGTCCCCCGGTGCCGGCAAAGCGTTGGGATAATTTTGCTCCGGCAAAAATACCTGTGGGAACTGAGCGGAGCCGCTTCTTAGGATGACTTTCAGCCAATCAGAAGGTAACGAGGGAGCGCGCTAGGACGTTAATTACTGCAATGATTTCCTGAGAGAATTCGGCTGTGTTTGATTTGTGTGTGTATTAGCATGTGTGCGAGTGTGTGTGTGTTTACCTACACATTATATATGCTCCATCATGCCAGGACGAGAGCTCAGCATCAATCAGCGTTCCCTTGTCTCCAGAAGAGATTACATAAGAAACACGGCACAAATCTTTACAGTGATGACTCATCATTATTTTTTTCCCGTCACTTTGAACATAACCTTAGATTCTGCTGCTGTTACTGTAATGATATAATGCTTTTTGCCATAAATCTAACAGAGCCTCCTGTTGATGATCCAAACTTGCCAGGATCCTTATATTAAACACATCGCATCCTATTTTTACTTTTCTCCCTGAAGATCAGAACTTTAATAGAACGTAACTAGGATGGTTTCTATAGAAACAGGAAAGTTAACTTTTACCTTCATAGCTTATCCACGCGCAGAGAGAACAAGACATTCAATTACTACCAGGAAACAGCGTGGTGCCATGTCCTGGTCAGACTATAATGTAGAGCGCCCTGTATAGTCAAGACTAATAGTATATATTTATGTCCTCCAATAACTCTTAGTTTTATGAAGCAGATTAATTTTTTCATCTGCCGAAAAATGTTTGATGGTTGCTCACCTTAAGTTTTATTTTCAAAGCCAGATTTCTTTGGGAGTTTCTTCTTGTATATCTGTAATATTGGGCTGTATAAATAATATGACCCTTAACACAAACGCTATTTTCGTTTGTTTAATTTACAGCTTCAGTTCGAATAAATACATGTTTTTGTTAAGAATACCACATATTGTACAGTAGGTAATTTTTTTAAACCTGTGTTTTCACTTTTTTTCACAACAGATATCAAATATCTCTGAACCAATAGATCCAGACATTCATATCCTTCTGGGATCAAATAAAACAAAACTGTTTAATTTTCAAGCAAGAAATTAAACAATCTCGCTTTTAATGGAAGTTCTTTGTATATTGATTTGTATTTAACTCGACTTCTCACAGCACCTGATTTCAACATCACCACCAACGGTTTTATTGACCCAGGGAAGTTCTCCCTATCTTTCTTCAATTTAATTTTCACTGCTGTTTTTCATGTTCTTATTTACATTTCATATTAAATTCTTCTTGAAATAATCCACCACGGTTCCCATCATGCTTTGTATAAAGTTGCCATGGAAACAATGAGACATGAGTTACACAAGCCCAGTTTTCACAGATGGATTTGAGTGTATTTTGGTAAATCTGCAACATGGCGTTTTACGTCATTATGTACCTTGCATAAACAATCTAAAATGAGTGATGTTAATACAAAGTAAGGTTTTTTAGTGTTTGTATAAACCTTTATGAACCAACATATCCTCAATGGACCCAAGAGAGAATGGTAGAAGTAAGTTTGTTGAATTCAACAGTATGAACGGAAGAGGATTAGGTCCAGGTTCTTAGATTTATGAAATTAAATAATTCAGAATCCTGACTTTTTCTTAAATTCTGACTTTTTGTAGAATTGTGACTTTTTAAAGTCGAGATTAAAGATTTCTGGCTTTATTCTCAGAACAAAAAAAGAATGACTTATTCCGTCCTTTGAATGCAAGGGTTACATTCAAAGGGTGGAATAAGTTGAACCGCCTCAAAAGGTGATCCGCTCTATCTAAATAATAAAACCCTGGACCTGTGCTTATCCAGAGAACACACACTGACACACACCCTCATTCGTCTTTAAATGACGAGTAAGTAATATTCCATCACTAAACTATACAGTAGCCTGGATTTATCCATGGTCCGCCGGGCTCAGATAAAGTGTGAGTGATTATTCTCTGTGTGTCAACAGAAGCTCTGCCTTATGGTGGAGTCTAATTGATTCCATAAAGAGACAGGTATTACCAGAGAGGCAGCCTGGCAATTCATTTAAGAGACAACTGGCCTTGAGATAAACTCTCATCGCAATCATGGCGGTGTGCATAATACAATATTTGATTGGGTCAGATTTGAACAATTAACAAATGTGTCTGGAAGTGAAACCGGTTCAGCTGGGAGATCCTTTACACTCACACTAACAGATGAGTGTGGTCTGAGTTTTGCTGACTCATAATATCTTAAGATCAATACAAAAAAAGCTGTTTGAATAAGTGGGCACATGCTAGTGCTGCTGTGTAGGCTTTTTTTGTGTGACATGTGCGTTAGTAGGTTGATATTATACAATGTCTCTGATTTGACAGCTTTTAAATGCCTCTCAGAAATGAGCCAGCTACTGAAGGAAATTTGAGAGGAAACCTCTTTGAATTTCTGATTGTTAAATTCCCTGTCCAAATGCTATAGCTCTGTTTTTCAAATTAAAACACAAATTAGGGCGATTACAATCTTGCCAATCAATACTCAATTAATTATTTCAGCAGTTTCTTATAATGACTGAAGCCTTGCACATGTAAACATAAGTGGAGTCCTTTCTCTATAAATCCATTCTTACATGACTTTAGATTTGAAGACAGAAAATATTGTCAATACCATTAAATGTTAACGTAAGATTGCAGAATAAAAAATAAAGAAAATGTATGGCATGAATTCAAGCAGCAGGGCATTGCGTTTGTGGTTGCTTGTTTTAATAACCAACACAAAAGCTCATTGAAATAAGCAGAAGAAAAACATAATAAAAGTAAATAAATAAATGAATGAACATCCGTGTAAAAAAAATTCCCTGTATATTGACACACTTTTAACAATAAAACCGCCAACGGGTCAAATTTACCCGCTATTGATTTTCAAGGTACAATGTTAAAATGTACCCGTTGGCGGTTCTAGTGTTAAATAAATATAGACTAAATGACCACTGACCTGATGCTGATAGGTCACGATATAAAAAAGACAAACTGTCTTCACTGTGGTGTCCATCTAATTTCTAATGAATACCTTTTGCATTACATAAGTCTCAGCATCCAAATTAACGTTCTGTGCTGTAGCCAAGAACCACAGGTATAACTCTTTTACATTAAAAAGGCAAAGAGATGTTAAATCTTCTAATTTCCTTAAAAAGACATATTATATGAAATGCTCTTCTCTCTGTAGACCATCCTGCAAACACAGCCTCATCAAAACAATTATTACCAAGCTGATTCCTCGTCGTATCATTTTATGGATCTTTAATGTACTTTGATTTACTGGGAGTTTGCTGTATGGAAATATGCAATGTGGTAGCAAAGAGACTTGTTGCTGATGCCTTTATTGAAGTTGAGTTAGTTGTATTGATAAAGAAAGCAGTTGCTGAGTTACAAAACAGATTCCTGCGTCCCACACTGAAGGTTTGACACTGCAATGCAGATCTACATCCACTTGATGGATGGTACCTGAAGTAGTCATGAGTTGTGTTTACAGGGTCGAATCCAAACAGCAGAAGATGAGTGACAAGGCTTAATGCGCAATTCCATTTTCCTCTCCTGATTCGATGCTTCTGCCTCACATTTATGTTGACCCATATCTGACAACTGTGTGAACAAATCTCTGCCCTTAAACAGCTTTTTCTTTTCCTTAAACACCTCACAACCAATCACATTACACACATGCACGGTGGAACACAACCAAAAAGCCCCATTGCATCATAAAGACAGCCATTTGGCTAGAAATGAATGACATAGCTAAAGAGTTTATCTCCTGATTTTCTGCAGAGTAAGGAGAAGAAGATAAAGAAAAAGGGGGCACACGAGGAGAGAGTTGGGAAAGAGAGGAAGGGCTGGTGTGTCGCATGATATATCTGTGTGTGTGTGTGTGTGAGGATATACACACCTGAGCTCTGCTAAGCGCCCCGATAAACATTCCTGTTTGTCATCTTGCAATCTACTTATTTATATAAATAGTTATCACCGCAATAAACCATATTTAATGTTGTCTTAATGTACATTATTTAATTTCATATTCTGTTCTTGTACATATCATGTTCTATTTACATGTATATAGACTTCTTGCATTATTTCTTTATTTTGTATTTTATTATATATGTTGCTTTGTTCAAGGAGCTCAGGTCAGAAGAATTTCATTGCCATTTCTATACTGTAGCTTTGTGCATATGACAATAAAACCTTTGCATTTTGAATATAGGAGGGCATCACTGTAGATAGCCCTGTCATTCCAGACCTTTCTGTCTTGTTAGCCTTTAAAGCTAAGCAGCTCACTCCGCACCATCTTTTACTGGTTGCGTGTATTCATGAGTTGAGAGGAATTCTATCAAAAAGTAATGTTTGCTTCTCAGATTGTTCAATAGTTGATAGAGCCCTGAAGAAGAACAACTCTCCTTGCATATGTTTGTTTAATTGACAAGTCCTGATTTAGCTGGAAATGTGTGGCTACTGCATACTCATGGAGGAGGAGGAGGAGGAGAGCATGTGGAATACGGATGGAACAATAATCAGTCTACTGCAATGCAGAATTAAAATGACTGCACACGGTCTACTGTATATTAACGGACTTAAGGCTCATTATCCCAGTGCATGCTGCTGTAAAGTTGGTTTCAATGTTAAGTCCCATCGCTGAGTCTTTAGCAAAGCAGCTAGTTAGTTAAATGTCCTCATGACCAACATAAATGATGGTCAAACCTATTAAACCCTGGGTCAAAAAAGCATTATGTTCCCTTAATAGCTTTGAGTGAGCCAGTGGTTTCATTATTTCTAAATAAACCATCTGCTGCTCGCTTACTCCCACCCAATGGAAATCTAAAAGGTAGCCAGGCAGAAGCCCACCAGAAAGCTGTTTGCTAAACTTTGTAATTACTACATGATGTGCTCTCAAATCTTCAATCACCCAAATGACAACCGGAAGCGTTCTAGTTTAGGAAACCTGGGAATGTGTCAAGGATCAAAGGTTGAGTGGTGCCATGATTGAAAGTAGGAAAAGGTGTCATGAAGCAGTTTCTTGGTTGGATAAAAATGTCTTGAGGCAGTACTGCTGAGCGCAGAAAAAATAAAACATCAACTTGTTTAATCTGTGTTATGCGATCCTTTGATTGATCTTGCTCTGGCAAAAAAAGAAACGTTTTTGGTCCTCAAACTGGTAGCTTTGCCTTCCACATTTAAATGCCAGTGGCTTTAAGCCGGGGGGAAAAAAATCAATGAAATTCAAATAAAGTTCCTCTGAAGTTATATATCAGAGGTCCAAAGTCACTGAGCAGCAGGACATTTCACAGATACCTCTCTAGTTAAATGCAGGAGTTAGAATGCAAATTATTATAGAGCAACTCCGCCTGGCTGTCAGGAGGATTGGTCTTGAAAAAACATTCAACAAACATGCAAGTCATGACACATACTAAAAGCTGACTGTCTTTCCCACATTATTCTATCTTTCTTTGCTTCTCCCACTTTCTCTTTCTTCCACCCCTCTTTTTCCTGCCTCTTTCCCATCCTATTAACTGCAGGCATTTAGTCAGTGTGGATCTTGCCGCAGTACTCTCTCTGAATGCTAATATGCTGGGCTGATGTGGGTCAGGACTTAATCCTGTAGAAATGATTATCGCTGCACGGCTGGAAGTTCTCCTGTAGGATATCATTACCATTCTGTACTTTTCCACTGCACCACACTATCGTTCCCACCAAGACAACCACATCACTCCGGAGAAACTGGAACAATGAAAATGATATGGTGGAGCACCCAACAGGGAAATATACTTTCCCTTTATGTATTCATTGTGTTTGTTAGATGTTTATGTACATGCCCATAGAGAATGTCATTTGAAAACTAAAATCAGGAAAACTTAATGGGGCCAAACTATGCTCATTTTTCAGGTTCATATTGTATTTTGTGCCTCTGCTGTGACGTGTCTCCATGCGTTAATGTTCAAAAGGTCTTTATTTCTCTCATACTGCCTGTGCTGCAGCACCTCTTTTCACCCTCTGTCTGAAACCAGAGCCCAGCTGCTCTGATTGGTTAGCAGGCCGGCTCTGTTGTGATTGGTCAACCGCTTAGACACGTCTTGCTTGTAGCTATCATGGCACAATGTTGTTGCATAGTTTGTTATGACCAGTGTGTGGGCAGGTGTCCAAGGTTGGAGATAAGAGGCGCATTCACACCGCAGTTCTTTTCCCACTTTAGTTCCGATATAGTTCCGAAATGTTGCGTTCACACCAAAAAGAGCCGAAACTAAAATGAGTTAATCAAAACCTTTTCTACCCCCTTTTCCAGCCCTGCTAGAGAGCAGAGACTTTCGTGGGAGAAAAAGGTTCCTGTGTCTGATTGGCTGGGCGGATTGCAAACCACGCCCCGTCAAACTCCCCAAAATGTTTGTGAAGCCGCCATTTTATTATCCTCGCATTAGCATTATTAGCATTAGCATTAGCCCAGCGCACAAACGCAGAGAGACTAACTTATGGCAACACCAAAATAAAACATGGGAGCGGTGGAGATGAGGAGTTGTCGGCGTCCTGGAGATTTACTCGGAAGGCTTCAGTAGAAGCTGCTGGGAGTCCTAGCAGCTTCTACTGAAGCCTTCCCCAACTCCGGGGGCTTCCGGCCGGGGACTCCGGGTGGCAGTATACGCCGTGAAGTGGTTTGCGGCCTGCCAGTAAACCCAAAGCAGAAGAAGAAGTGACGTCAGCGGCTTCATTTGCCTTATCCTCCCTCAGGGACTTATTCCGGTGTGAACGTGATCTGTACAGTACTTAGTTCATCAGAACTAAAGAGTTCTGATGAACTAAAATGACTGCGGTGTGAATGCGCCTTATGTTCTGGAAGTAAAAAGAGTCCAATAAAGCTTTTTCAGGCAGGGGTAAACCCCCAAAAGCACCATAGCCCCTCTTTAGATTTCGACTGTCCTGCCTTTTCAATACATTCATGTTGAATTGTAGAAAGATGTCTTTTCCCCAAAACATACCAGTTCATGACCCTTTGATGAGAGAATATTAAGCATTTTTATGTACAATGCCCTTGTGCACATGGCTTTATCTTTTTGGCATGTTTATCACTTGTCCCAACATCATAACAACAATTAAATAAAATAATGTTTTCATATATTATAACTGTAAGGTCCGGAGAGGATTATCATCACAGTGAGCATAATTTGATCCACAAAGGCTCCGTTAAACGAGGCCCTCAACCACAACGCTGCTCAGGGCGTTCCTGTGAGATAGAAACTCCCCTCAGTAATGAAAGGTTAAAAAACACACTATTTTCCAGGCAACATTAACTGAGTCAAGTAGCTGCCAGCGTTTTGCCTTGTCTCACTTCGGTACATACACTTTATTGGCATTGGAGGGTCTCAGGGTCCCGCAGGAGATTCTGAAGGAAGTGGCCATGGAAAAAGATGTGTGGGCAGAAAATGGGTAAATGGACAATCCATCAAACAGTAACAATGATTCCTTTATCAGGCATGGCAGTGTGTGTCTCTTTGCATGCAAGTGTGTTTCCTTGTGTGTGTTCACCAGTGCGTGTTGTTAATTCTCATAGGTGGAAAGCCAAGCTACCTGCAGAGCATGGGGATTCTGGGTAATAGAAAAGTTATTTGTTTCACAAATAGAGTTAAAGCCAAAAGGGAAATCAATTGTTCTGTTGGAAATAACATGAGTGCATGCTTGAACTACCACACACAGAAGAAGTGCCTGAAAGAGGCAAAGACAGCATTAGACTGCACAATGTTGCTGATGCATTGAATATGAAAATGGGAAAAAGCTTTATTTCTTTCTTCTTTTTCAAACCAGCCACTGAGCATTAACCGCAACCACAAAGCAAGTCCAGGCATATTAGAGAAATGCTTACTTTCAATATAATTATCGCTCACCAGTGAGTAAGGTGTATAGAGGGGATAGAACAATAACAAAAGGAATATTCATGTAAACAAGTGCAAGATAATTTCACTGCGGTGCTACAAAAAGCTGAAGATGAGGTTTGTTAATGAAAGTAATATCAGTGTTTCAGTGGGAAAACCCCAGAAATGTGAGAAGAGGGAGAGATACATTAAAAAAGGTGATGGAGCTGGAGAAAGAAAATAGAGACAGGAGTCCATAACCAAAGAGCGGCAAAGAACGTGATGAGAAGGAACTCCGTGAGAGAGTGACAGATTACCTGTGAAACAAGGCTTGATCCGGAAGGCCGGGTTTACCGAAGAGAACAAGGGACGAGGTCAGAGGAGTGCATGTAAGCTTGGCTTCACATGCACATACATAAAGGTGACTAATTTTCTCATTTTCCAGTTGAGGACAAAGAGTTATAATTGCCCTCTCCGGCTGAACTCTGTGATCAAGTCCACTTTAGAGCCACATTAAGCTGTACTCGAGCCACAGCTGTTCTCAGTCTGCCTAACTCTTAAAGGTCACACAAGAAAGTGCCAACACACAAAAGGTCATGTTATCTCTAATAGGGGAGTGCATGCGATTAGAAGAGCCACTGAATAGGGAGAAGAATTAAGTGAGAAAAGAAGAGAAAGGAGATTAATATAGTAGCAAGTCAGTGGAGTGAAGTTGCTGCTAGGTATTGTCTTCCTCATATGGAAAAGACCATCCTTATGTCATCAAACTTGAAAAGTAAGAGTTTTAACTCTCCAGTTATACAAAATAGACAAAGACATATGAACAAAATGAAAATTAGCTGCAAACTATTTGTCTGAGTGCCTCTGAGTGAGTCATTAAAAAAAAAATGTAAATCAAATAAATGTAAGAAATAATCAGTATCCTAAAATACAATTTTCTACCAGATCTTGCAACTGAATAAAGAGCCCTAATCTATAAAGCCCATACACCGTCAACTGACAAATGAAGATGTTTCGGATTAAAGTGAAGAGTCAAACTCAAACAGACTCTCGCTGGCTGGCGCAGACCAACACGTCCTCTCTTCAGGAGGCTCTGATGAAGCAGACGGCAGCGGACAGATGGGCAGAGCTCTACAGGAACTTAAAGAACAACACCTCTGAGTGTTGAGACGTACAGTGACAGCAAACTGAGGGGAGGGAGAGGAAGAGAGGGGAGGAAATATCTTTAAAAAGACCTTATCATTTAACAACGTTGTCTTTTATATTGCCTAAATGACCCCTGTTAACGTTCCTCACATGGAGCTTGACTCGATCTGCAACCTTAAAGGTCCCCTATCATACTGTTTTTCATCAATATGTTCTAGGTGTCAGATATAAGATAGACGAGCAGACCTGGTGTGAGTCCGTGCCCGAGATCTTAAACCCGCAGCCGCAGAGCCGAGCCTTCGACTCCTCTGGTGTGAGGGAGAGAAGGGTCCATCCTCGTTTGCCGGAGTGTCGGCGCGGAGGGACAAGCTAGTAACAGGTATGTTACCGAAAAAAATCCAGCCTTATCGTTATTCCGAAAGGAAAAAAACGACGGGGTAGATTTTTCTTTAAAAAGTATTAACTGGTGTGTTAACATCTTTCTTATCTCCGTCTCCTCTGGTGTGAGGGAGAGAAGAGTCCGTCCTCGCTCGCCGTGGTGTCGGCGCGGAGGGATAAACTAGCAACAGGTATGTTACTGTTTGAAGAAAAAAATCAAACCTCACCGTTATTTCGAAAGAAAAAACGGCGGGGCAGATTACAATATTAACTGGTGTGTTAATATTTGTTCAATTCTTCTGCAAAGCAAAAAAGTAACCGGCAAGCGCCCGTCGACCGAATGTTAGCTTGGGTTCAGTCTGTGGACCATTAAGCTAGCCCGGCTACTGATAATTCGAGATGTGCTCTGAAGCGAGAAGAGGATAACGCGATGCGGAGCAGCGTTCGCAGTAA
>NW_011352052.1:674311-674532 GCF_000735185.1 Notothenia coriiceps | reverse complement strand
CCTGGAGACTTATCCTAACCATAACCAACACATGCCTAGCCCCACACGTGACTGTGTAAACAGATTTCCTTCCGTCCACACACACACACACACACACACACACACACACACACACACACACACACACACACACACACACACACAAACACACACACAGACACAAACACACACACAGCTCCACGAATCACCGGCAGATGTTACATGTTACATATGTTTTGTGT
>NW_011352052.1:663527-674266 GCF_000735185.1 Notothenia coriiceps | reverse complement strand
TACAAAAATAACTAAATTTTTTATCAACATACATAACTAAATTCTAACTGTAGTTAGGGCGATTCTTTTTTATCAGGCAAAACAATGGCAAAAAATTTGTCAGACTTACTTTGCCGTCGAGAGTCGACACATAAATGGTGTTGATTACCGGGTAGTTGGTGTCGAGAGGAAGGCGGGGGAAGGGGGGGACTAAGAAAGAAGAGGTCCGTCGATTTAATTGACCAACAATGAGACTCACTGGTATCTGCAGATACACTGTTTTCAATGTCAAATCACTGCAATTGGTTGTGGTATTTCGACCACCCAACTTTCGTTATGCCTCTCCTTTTTATGATCTTATTAACACTAAGTAAATAACACGAAATACAAAATCCATATTTTACAAATTACATTAAGTCCGAATATCAAGGGGAAGAGATTTTCGGAAGTTGTTACTGTTATAAAGTATCATTAAATTATGTTAGGAAGGTTGTGTGTAACACAGTTTATCCGATGACATTCACTTCTTTACGTAAGCGTTATACATGGGAGAAGCACTACATTGTTTTATTGTAATATTTATACATTTACCGACTTTGTACCATAACGTTAAATCGAAACTCACAGTGACTGGACTCTACAAAAATAAATGTACTTAATTTCCACTGACTCGAAAAATTGTATGTCCTACGTTTGAGTAGTCCATACTTGTTCCACTGTTCCTGGCTCGGGGCCCGAAGGGGGTCGGGCGTCTTATAGCGAAATTTTACTCCTTATTGTCTCCTATAATCGTCTTGTTGATTTCGTCGTCACCAATTAATAATTGTTTTGCGGTGTTTCTCAGTGTAGATTATCTTTTATATATTTTCTCTGCTACTATAAGTTCCCTGGTTAGACAGGATTTATTTCCAAATTTCTTTTTTTTTTTTTTTTTTTTTTTGTTTTTTTTTTTTAACCAAACTTACTTTACTTTACTTTTCGTAAATAAAATTTAACACATCGTCAGTCAAATATTAAAACCGTACGCCTGACAAACTCGTAAAAACCTTTTACATAAAAGTACGGAGACACGTTCCGAATTCAGAAAGATAGGAAATATCGGTGTACCAAATTTCATTGATTCTAAGTATGAGTTGTTCATGATATGAAACCCGTGTTAAAAACTACTATGACATGAAATAAATCTCATAAAGTAACAAAAACGATGAAACAAGAAATGAGGTGATGTCAAGGTCTCCCATGTACGACAATGAAAAGGAGGTGAAGGTACATACATTATGGAAATCATGAAAATGCTACACCTACTTACTACACTTTTATATTAAGTTCACAATTAAGGCTGAAATCAAGGTGACCTCATTTAGGTGTTCGATGGGACCGTCATATGTTTCAGTAAGTTTGACGAACGTGGCCAAATGGTCGAAACTCTTGTGAAAGTACTAAGTTAGTAATATTTTGTATAGGTATAGATAATAAGACTTTACCTGTTAGACCGGTGTTACTGATGAAATGACAGCGAGGAATCGATATAAAACTACTCCTTATGTAAAAGATGAAAATGAACTCCTTGTAAAACTTACGTCTCCTGAAAATGACCGATTGTCTCATAAGGATGTGAGACCCCTGATAATGATAAATGAGTTCATGTTCTAGACTTGTCCTATGAAATGACAAATGAGTTCATGGTTCTAGACTCATGAAGATGAAAATGAGTTCAGTTCTAGACACACGACCCAGATGAAAATGGAGTTCATGTTCTGGACTCATGAACGAATGAAAATGAGTTCATGTACTAGACTCATGAAGATGAAAATGAAGTTCATGTTCTGGACCTCAATGAAGATGATAAATGAGTCATGTTTCTAGACTCAATGAAGATGAAATGAGTTCATGTTCTGCGACTCCGAAGAGTGAAAATGAGTTCATGTCTCTAACTCATCCCGATGAAAGATGAAATGAGATCATGTTCTAGAACACACGAAGATGAAAATGAGTATCATGTTCTAGACTATGATGAAGATGAAAATGAGTATCAATTTTCTGGACTCATGAAGATGAAAATGAGTTCATGTTATAGACTCATGAAGATGAAAATGAGTTCAATGTTATAGATATAGTATAGAATAGGTGGAGACATAATATTCGGATACTTTTTTTACCCACAAATCTTTATCTTCCGATTTGACTTCCAAATCGGTCTACCTGTTACATACGACGATCGATCGAGTTGCTAAGGAATTTTATTATAAACGGTGTCTTTTTGAAAAGTCAAGTGTCGGTGCGGAGACGGCGAGGCTGTCCCTCAGACAGACTTGTGGACTTCGCGGGAAGATTGCAGCGGGTCGCCAGGTCAGACCACGGTGTCACTGAGGCCTGCGTGTCACATTATAATTGCTTGCCGGGCATCATTACATCGACGACTTCGATCTGGTAGTAGAGCCTCGTCGTCTCGGAATAAGTATGTAATGGTACCTCGTCTCGCTGTCCGTCCTTCTGAGCTCGTGTGTCCGAGCATGAAAGTAATTAATTATATATTTTTTCCTTGTGGTACGCCAGTACTACCGGTGTATTTGTCGAGTGCCGGCGTCTAATGACGGCGCCCAGGGTCTGGTGGGGGTATGGGGTTTTTATAAAAATAACGTCTAAGATGTACTTGTGTGTTTCTGATAAAACCTAAGTTTTGCCGCTGAAACGCTTTCCACTGTCCAAACGTAGTGACGTTGCGTATCCTGTCTCGTGTTTGACTTTGTACATTGTAGCTCTACATTGTTGCTAATTATGTGAACAAAACCCCGACGAAAACCCTCTACAACTCCTCAAAAAATCCCTGGCCGAAATCTTGCCCGCACAGCGGGCTACCGTCCTGTCCTGCTCTCACACAAGTGTCAGACGGAACTAGATACTTAGTACAGGCACTGTGAAGGTGACGACGGGTGTCGACAAAATAACTTCCTTTAAGGAAGTGATAGTACTTTCACAAAATTGGTGTGGTGTGGAAGATGTGTGTGTACTTGCCCAACAATAAAAGGGGTATTTCCTTGTTCAGCGACGTCTTAATAGGGCGAATATGTGCCGGTGTAAAGAAGTTGGTTTCATTGCCCTGTACTGGACGGGTTTAATTAAATTTACGATAATACCTATAATCGCTTTTACCAAAATAAGAATAACTTAAATTTTTTTTCCAACATACATAACTAAATTTTTTATTCAACATACATAACTAAATTTAATCTTACGTAGCGCATTGTTTTTATCAGGACAACAATGGCAAAAATATTTTGGTCAGACTCTACTTTGCCGTCAGAGAGTCGACACTATAAATGTGTTGATTACCCGGGGTAGTTGCTGGTCGGAGAGAGGGGGGGAGTGGGGGGAACTAGAAAGATTAGAGTCGTCTGGATTTTAATACATCTCTATGAGACTCCTGTTTCAATGTTAAATCTGTGTGTGACAGTAACGTTCACTGGGAGTCCAATCAACAAGAAATAACAGTTGACGATTTAAGCATGACACTATTTTTTTCCTAAGAATGACATAGGTATTAATGGGAATTGTGATTTGGCGGTCTCCAAAAATCATATCCGATGGATTGGTGGGCAGTTAGTGGTAAAAGCATTTCAATTAATACTGAGAGTCATGTCGTTACTTTGTTGAGAATGTGGCCGTTTAATAAGCGGGATAATTTGCAGCGACTTGTTCCTTATGGGGAAAATAGCACCCGTCATGCAGATCATGATCCCTCCGCTACGCTTTGGGATCCTGATCTGCCGACGAGGCTCCATTAAAATATAAATATTTTTAGTGAATTACTGAGTTTAGGCACGTTAATAACGTTTTAATGAAGTTGAATACAGTATATTCATATGTGTCAGTGATTTCATGTCAATTCGGCGAACATAAACATAAATGATCGTGGTGAAGATGATGATTAAATTAGGATTAAAAATCGAGAGCCGGGCTGTATTTCCTCCTGTTCGTTTTTTTCGACTAAACAACATTATTTTGTTAAATAACAACATGGTGATGTTTTGTAAATGATTACATGTCTCTTATTTAGCAGAGAGTATGATATCCTTGACATATGGATCTTAACAAAGTTCCGCTGTACATCCAGCGTACTGTATCTGACTTTATTTCACATGAGCTCCAGTGTGGAACCCCACTGCACCCCCTGGTGGATCAATGATCCATTGCAGCTGGCTTCATTATAATTACATTTATCTATCACGGGGGCGGTCTCAAGTCAAACTGGAGGTTTTCCCTTGAGCGAGGGCAGATCACGTACCAATCACGGCCCTCGCGTTTCAAACTGTCTGAAATGAATCGCTACATCTGTAATAGGGCTGTGCATCTTCACTGGTCTCACGATTCGATTACGATTATCCTTTCTTCGGTTCGATATCCCGAAGCATCACGATTCATACCAATGCGTTGCATCCTCAATTTTCTAAATTACTGCACATGCTTCTTTTTCATCAATGAATTATTTATTATTGAGAAAGTACTTCAGAAATCAATAACATAAATGTCTTGACATTAATTTATAAACCAAAATGAATCAATTGTATAGCTCTATCATCCCTATACAGTATATATGTGTGAAATTGTTCCATCCTCAAAAACTAAAAACGAATGCTTCTGCAGTCTAGCTGCAGCTTCTAGCAGCGGTCTTCTGTTAAAAAAAGGACACTGAATATCCACTGAAGCTGCTCCGTGTTTGGTGATGCTGTGCCGCTGTCACGTCTGTTCCCTGATCTCTGCGTCACCGGCCGATTTGATATTAAAGTGACAGAAAAAAATACGTTATTGTAAAGCCGCGGCCGTAAAATCAGGAAGCCACGTTACTACGCTATAATCGATTATGTTCTGTCACTGCATCGATGCAGAATCGTCCACGTCCGCATGGCGATGCATCGTAGAAACGATTCATTTCAACACCCCTACTAACTAATCGGATTTGCCTACAAAAATACGTCATCACTGCACCACTCTATAACATGTCAAAAGTCAATAGCTGTCCAATAAAGAAAAGCAAGCAGAAAACATTTAAACTAGAAGTTGTATATCTTTGATGACAAAGCAATACCTGATCACATTGTGTTCATAGCTGTGATCAATTAAGCTGATCGCCAGCGGGACAAAAATGATATTATATAATCACCAGAAGACCAGAAGAATGCCTAGTATGGAAGAAATTCTTCCCAGGAGCCCAAGAGGTTACCCAGTGTGGGATGGCTGAGAGACACAAAACATCATTAAATGCAGGAATTGTGGGAAAATATGAGCGTGGCTAATAAATCACACTGAAAATAGACTGCAACGGTTTCTCATTAAGACAAGAGTGTTTTTTAAGAAAGTGTATTTAAGGTAATGTTTACAGTTGATTTAGGTCATGAGTCAAAGCTACAATGAGGTGAAACTGGAGAATGGATTTCTGGATTTTCTTTTTTCTCAGACATTTGACATCATATTAGGAAATTCATGCTCATTCGTAGCAGGTATATTACAACCTATTGGGGGCAACATTCCTGCCTTTAATATCGGCTGCCACCCTAACTTCTAGATCTCATTAGAGAAGAATTTCTGAATTGACAGGTCAGAGTGGAGTAATATGTGGTGAGTGAAAAGACCAGTGTGATACATTAATAACGTGTCAGCTTAGAGGTGCTCAGCTGAATGCTCCCCTGATGTGGCTTAAATATTTTAGATGAGCTTCTGCCATGCAAGCGGAATGATCGTTTTAACCCTAGCCCTTTTTTCCACAAATCTAAACCAATTTGATTGATGAATGCATTCAAATACCTCAATTTTCAAACTATCCACTAGGTTAGTGTGTCCCTTTGCTTTTGTTAATGACCAAATACTTTAATCTACTCTCATTCCCTTTAGTCTCACTTGTACATAATGTATTCTGCCTATTAGCAAGTGTTAACATTCTAACACGCACAACTGATCAGTTCCCTCCCTCTGTGATAGAACACAGTCAACGTGAGGTAGACATGATCATTGTTAGCATGTTAGCATTGCTCTAGACTCCCTCTGCTGTGTATAAGGCCCATTCCCAAACCACACCCTACCCCTACACCCTACCCCTCCGTTTGCGCGTTCACGCGGAGGGTCCGCCATATTGAGGGCTGTTCCAAAGCAACGAGTGTGGAGCGGTGTGGAGGGGGAGTGGGCTATCAAGCCCTCAAACAGCGAGTCTGCAGCGGTGCTGACTTGAGACCGGTCTCTACCTGACCGGAGTCGCGCTGTGTGTGTCCGCTGCTGTCAAGCTGTTAACAAGTAGTTCCAGCAAACATCCACTGATAAACTGCGATGTTAACAACCTCATGATAACCTCATATGTTTTTAACTTAGGATCATACCTGTGTTTAGTCTAGAAAAAGGTAAATGTGTGCATTTTATTATAAAGTTGTGTATATTTACAGACCGTTGCAAAAACTAAGAAGCTTGTAAACATCAGGTTTAAAAACTAAAAGAGCTTTGAAACACAATGAAAGATGTTAGGAGTTTTATTTGAGTTATTAATTTAAACTTTTTGTCTAAAAGATGTTGATTTGAAACCGTTGTTACATACAGTTACGGCATTTCCTGTTTCTGCCGGAGAGAGGGGAGTTTGTACCAAAGCTTGCCGCTGTATTTACTCCCTCCACCAGACAGGAGGGAGCCTCGTTGAGCTGCGAGTGTGGCTACAGACGGAGTTCACTCCGTCACGGAGGGGTAGGGTCGAGGGAGTGGTTTGGGATTGGGCCTAAATTCACATTGTTTGAGTGTGTAACGCTAGCCACTTCTCACACTCAACTTCCGCCATCTGCAGGTCTCCCTTGAAAAAGAGATCATTGATCTCAATGGGATTTTAATCTTGGCTACGTAACAGAATTTGCTTGACCAACTGATATTGTAGTTGTTTGGGTAAACATAGCTAACTAGCTAACTAGCTAACCATGGCGATTGTCACTTCTGGTTAGGAACCACAGGAGTGTGATAGTTAGTCTTCATGTCTCTATTGCTACTTTCTTTAAATGATTACAAAATACAATATCATATTTGGATCTTCTGGAAAAAACGCTTTGCACATTTTTGTATGACACCTGTGGTTAAAGTGGCAGTTTAATTCCAAAGTGATTATTGCTTAACTTGTCCCTTCTGCTGCCTCTTTTTCCCTCTGCTGCATCTGCTCTCCTGAGTTATTATCCTTATTTCAAAAATAAATAAGGCTAAAACTAGTATTTACTCCATAGTGTCCCCAGGAAGTGAGTCAGACGAGCCAGGCCGGGTGGCACGGTGTCGCGGTGTCACAGTGTGGTTTGTGGCTGTTTTAAACCATGTGACAGTATGAATAAAGCATGATGCGGCGGACAGCAGGGTGGGCAGGGACTGACAAGGGAACAAGCTCACCCAGTGTTTTGGTGACGGCAGAAAAGTAAAACCCCTTAAAGTTTAATGGGGGCCACGCCGCAGAGAGGAGTGTATAAGCGTGTGTGTGTGTGTGTGTGTGTGTGTGTGTGTGTGTGTGTGTGTGTGGATCCTGTGGTTTTACTGAGGCTGGAAGCTGCCATACACAGGCCTTTAAACAGTGGGACGTAATCGTGATGCTAATCGAGTCAACAGCCTACCTCGTGTGTGATGGATCAGGGTCACACTGAACTAGTGGGAAGGGAATAGGACCGATGAGCCTTTTTCTTTGTGGCCAATGAGAGTTGTGGTTGAATCCCCGTGCTTATGAGCTGCTGACTCCCAGAATCCTGTGGTTTCATGCTCCGTGTTCCCCTTTGCTTCTTATCCATCTCAATAGACCTCCAGACGTCCCACATTCTTCCCTCTGTGGCTGCTTACAATGTCTCCTTCTTTTCTTGTTTATGCTGGTGTTTATTTTCTTCTTTTCTTCTATTTGTCCTGTTATTTCACCTTTTTTTTACTCCAGGCATTAGGCTGATCTGAAGCCATCACTGATCTGAAACTCCACCATGTTTTGATTTGATAAAGGTTTTTCTACTTTGCTGCTAAACGTCAATGATGCTGATTTTGTTTAGTCTATTAACTCCAGCTTTACAGATTCAAGTATTTGTTACAAGCCAAAAGAAGCAGATTAATGCTTCAGCCACAAAACTGTTGTTGACAATGAGCACTGTGGACACTCGGCTCTTAAGGATGAGTTTGGATTATCAGTATCACCAGTGTGCTTATTAAAAGAATGTCCTAAAACGTATATTAAAACAACCAATTTGCTGCATTGAATGTTTTTAGATGATGTAATTCCAGCTAGATAATGTTTGTTTTAATCCATTTAACAAGGACATTTAAAAAAAAATGGGATATTCAAATGCTAAATGGTCATACTGAACTTATCCACACAACTTTCACTGCCTTGGATTTATTTTAACATTTGAACAAAACTAAAATAACTCTGACGTTAATCACATCTTATAATAGCCTAGAAACACTGTTCGACTGCAATGGGCTCTTGTTGAAACGCTCAAGATAACAGTTGTTATATTTTGCTGACAATTTACCTGTCTGCATCCTGATCAGCAAACAATGGCATTCATCTCTGAGAAAAAGTCGAATGTATTTGACAGTACTGGTCATGAAAGGTTGTCTTAGAAAGTGTTAGAAACTCAGTGTTTTCCCTTAAGACATACATTTAAGTTGCCACATCTTCATCAAAAAGAGACACATCTAAAGATGAAGTCAAATTACTTTTTGAAGACTCAAACAATGTTACCTACTTTGCCTGATCAGAAAAAAACTTTCACAAAAGCTCCAGTGTTGACATCCTGTGCTCTTTCACCAATGACAAGGCAATACAAGGTCGTCGTCAGGGTTCAAGTTATGTGGGAGCCAATGGGAGCTGAGCTCCCATAAGGAGGGGTCTGAGCTCCCACGGACACAGTGAAATCATACATATGTGGGGGTCGCCAATTCATTAGCAACAACCATTATGGTTTAATCAACAAATAATGCACGTGGCTCAATGTGGTGTCGGGAATGCTAAATGAGTAATTATTCCGTTTAACGATAAATGACCCTAAATAGGCAAAGCCAAACATATCTTTCCAAAAAAAAACTACGCATCATCTTGAATGACAATATGCCTGCGCTGCGAGGCCTCCAAGGGGTGCGCAATACATTATTATGCAATCTAGCCTGTGAGGCGCTTGCCGGCCGCCCCGAGCCGAGATGATGGTGTGTGTGCCGCGTGCGTAGTTGACCTTTTCTATTTAAGTTTGCTGCAAGATGGGCCTGCTTCTGGCGAGTGTGTGTGTGTGTGCTGTGTGTGTGCTGTGTGTGTGTGTGGTGTGTGTGTGTGTTGATGGGTGTGTGTGCTGTGGTGTGTGTGTGTGTGTGTGTGTGTGTGTGCTTTCCCCCCCCCCAAGGTGTTTGGTGTGTGTGTGAGATGTGTGTTGGGAAGATAAGTGGGAAGAAGGTCAAACAGTTAATGTAAGGTTAATCTAACCCTTACAAAAACCTCGCATGATTTATCTTGTGGCCCTAGATAGAGACAGCCGTATAATGTAAATTGCCCCAATTGTGGGGAAACGCACGCTTTGCCCGATGGCGGTGATGGAGGGCTTAATTATCATGAATAACACGTGTGTAGCTTGGAACCCCGGAGCAAAACTGTAAATTTACAGTAGACGAGCCCAACCCCCCCCCCTTAAAATACAAGTCAGAGAACAAACATTGTAACGACTTATGCAATTACCGAAGAAAGTAACGATAATACTTTATTTTTATAGGGTTGAATTACATTTGTTGATATGTTTTTTTCTTTTAGCATGTAGGGTTGAGTGTATTGTATTTATTAATGATTACTTTTACATTGTGTACTGATACTTGAGCGAAAGGATTTGAAATGTTTTTGGCCAGAAGGCTGTAAGGTTGCATTAAATGGTTAGAAAAATCCAATTTTGTACTTTTATAATTGTAAAGTATATACTGTAGATAGCATTATTGTAAGTTTGTTCACTTTCGTCCAAACCACCATAACAGCTGGGTTGTTGTTAATACCTCTTAATAAATAGTTAGTTAATGTAGTTGGTTTATTTAAGAAATGTGGAATAAGGGGGAAACAAGGCATTCTTACAGCGTTGATAAAATGAGCAATGTTATTTCCACTTTTGTACCTTAAACGTGCATATCAATACAACTGAAATTGGTCATACTAAATACCTTTACCGATATACTGGTTACAATATGTTATGGCTCTACTGATCCGAGGAGGTAAATAAAAACAAATTTCCAATATCAACCGCTGTGTGAAACAAAAGGGACACATAAGGAAAAAACTGTACATATGTGTCAACCATCTCGACGATGGATGGTATGTGCAGATTGGTATTCCTATTCTCATCTGGAAAGTGGACCCCCTTCGTTGGCTGTGCTGCAGATTTCTCAAAGTGATGTTAAAGAAAAGTTTAGGAAAACAGGTGTCCCTTCGCCTCTCTGCCACAGACAGCACTTTGTCAATAAGGAATTTGTCCATGCCGTCCATCAATTTTTGCTGGAGAGCAGAAGTACACACACCACACCCACACACACAACACACACACACACACACACACACGACACACCACACACACCACACACACACACACACACACACACACACACACACACACACACAGCACCAATGCTCAACCATAATGTTTATACGTGAATAGTAGCAATTGAAGCGGGCACTCGTGCTCCAGGTCGAAGTACGGCTGGGTGTAGACTCGTAAAAAAGGGATTGTTTACACCTGGCGCAGCGAGGT
>NW_011352052.1:660490-663485 GCF_000735185.1 Notothenia coriiceps | reverse complement strand
CCACACACACACACACACACACACACACACACACACACACACACACACACACACACACACACACACACACACACACACACACACACGTTGGTGACATGAGTCCTTGGAAAGTGCAGTATTCAATTTGTAACTATTATAGAGACAAGGACACAGCCCTTTATGTGAGCAGCCACAGAGAGAAAATGGAGGCAGTCACTATAGCAACCGCCAGAAGAGCGCCCAACAAATCAACAAACAATGCAGACCAAGACTTTTCAGGAGAGGCATTTAATGCAAAGCCTTGAATCATACAAAGTTGTCCTCTTAAGTTTCTGAGACCTGTCTTGGAGTATCTGTGGATGTCTAAGCCCCAAGTGTTTGGTAAAAAAAACCTTGTGTGTTTTTCTCCACACTTGTGTTTCAAGGCCGATTCCACTAAATGCGCCAAAGAACTGTCTTCTTGGGTCATGGCAACCTCAGGATTTCATTTGTGTGATCAGCCTTCAGGAAATGCTTACTGCTGCTAAATCACTTAACATAACAATGCTCACTTGTTGAAAACATTTTCTTTAACTATCTACATAAATTGACCATATACATATGTGTTTGTTGTATGGATAAAGCTGAGGTACATCAGACATTTCTAGCATTTCCAGAGAGGTTGTGAGAAAGCCTAGTGGCTGTTCTGCTGTTTCCTTTATAACCATGTTTAATTCTACTAACCTTAATCAAACATAAAGCACTGTAATTGACTTCTAATGGCACTTTCCTCAGTTATTTCTGCTCTGCTCTCACTTTCCCATGCCCTTTGTCTCAGAGCAGATAGCTTCTTCGGTCGTGACCTTGCTCCAGATTTCTGCAGTAGACACAAAGCTGCAGCGTCACTGATGCCGCCCGATCTGGGCTGTCTGAGTCTCTGAGCAATTAGTTTCTAGAAGTGCAGATTAAAGATAGAGAAAACATGGGAACTCTTTTTTGTGATTGTTTCACTGTGGCATTGGCAGAATGAAGTAGGAATTGAGCGTCGTGTTTTTAATGAGGACATAAAAGGCTTATTTTCAGGTTCATATTTAGTGTCTCTACGGTGACATGTCTCCATGCTTTAATGTTCAAAAACCTCTTTATTTTTCTCATACTGCCTGTGCTGCAGGACCTCTTTTCACCCTCTGTCTGAAACCAGAGCCCAGTCTGCTCTGATTGGTTAGCTGGCCAGCTCTTCTGTGATTGGTCAACCGCTTAGAGCTGCACCGCCCCTTAGCCTATCACGTACAATGTGTTGGAGCTCTAGCCAAAAGAAGCACAAGTGTTACATTGTGATGTCACTACGTTACAGAAGTAAACAAAGGAGTGCAATGGAGGCGTTTGATGCAGACCATTCACATGCACACAACCCTGTATAACACAAACCCCAGAAAGCATAATAGGGCCTCTTTAAATGAATGATATTGTTCATGTTTCAAAAAATTGCCACTCAGAGAAATATACTTCAAATAAATTGACTCTTTAGTGAGTTTTTATTGAAAAATGACAGAATCTGCTATTCCACATGCTGTACTTGGATTGCATACCTACAAATAAAACATAATGACAGACAATAATGATGTGCACATGTAATCCAGTACAATTGGAAAATGACATGCACAACATCAGATCATTGTGTTATAACTTTTACTGTCTTCTTTATTAAAACAATATTAGAAAATAAGTATTAGCGAGTTCAATAGATACATACAACAGTTGCTATTTTTTTTGTCAAGGTTATGGGTTTGCTTTATAATCTGCATTTGTTGTTGCCCCTTTATCCATGGGAGGCGCCAAATCCAACCAGACTGACATTTGAAGGATTACTAGATAAAGTAGATTTCAGTGACAAATGACACTCCCTTGATGGTGGGAACTCATGCAGATCTTTTATCTTTATTTTCGTTTCCTTCTTTCAAGTGAGGCACTTGAAAGCTGGAACATTAAAACAATAGCAATAAAGAACTATATACAGTAAACTAAATATTCTTTATGTCATGTGCATTATTTCCAAAAATGTAGCCATACATATGACATCTTTGGGCACGTTTTCATCCACACATAATGATAAATAATGTCTGTCTAAACCGCATGGCTGCACATGTCCGTTGAGGTTAAATAAAACAATGCAATATTTCAAGAAATAATTCAATCGTTCTGAGGGAAAATGGTGGAGTGGAAAACACTTGTTCCAAGTACATCTTGCACAAATTGGATGAATGAATAAACAAAATAAGAAAGAAAGAAAAAGGACCTGAGAGCAAGACAAAGCGCTGTGGCTGTCTATTCCACTTTTTGCTTTTGCAACAAAACATAATATAATCTCTCCTTGAGACAGAAAGATTTTTTATAACCTGCGCTGGCTGGGCCTTGAGCGGGAGAAAAGACAGGCTGGGTGAAGGCTGTTTATCGCGCGGTGCCCTTGATATAAACATGTGAAAAATCTGTTTTCTCTCTCAGCTAAATCAATACAAAGACATTCGGCCTCTGAACAATGTTGGAGCACTACTGCAAAAGTTTTTCTTCCCGTCTCCATTCAAAGCAGTGTCCTTCGATGCAAAGGGACACTGAGGTTCCTACTTACTGCGAGTCCATGAATGTGACCATACACTCAATGTCGTCCTCTCTCTACACCAAAGATGACCTTCTATGAAGACTCTTCTGTGACATATGCGATGTAAATTTAAACCAGAACTGCTCGCCACCCAATGGCTTGCTTTAGAATATATGCTCAGAACTTTTGCATTATTCGCAGACAGTTGTTCTCATTCTGACAACTTGTTTTTTTCTGGATTTACTCCCACGTAATCACTTCTGATTTCCCCAGAGCCCCTTTTCTCCCTCTGCCTCTCTCAGGTGGCAGTCAACCATAACCTGTGATGCCTCTAAGGAACAATTAAGATAAACCTCTAATTCATCTGCTTTATCCCAACCTGTCTTTCTCAGTCTCTCATTCACTTGACCTCCACTCCTCCCTTCCTTCAAACGACCCCCC
>NW_011352052.1:651376-660433 GCF_000735185.1 Notothenia coriiceps | reverse complement strand
GAGGTAAATAGGCTAAAAGAAAAACATGCTTTCCAAAAGAACTACGCATCGTATTCTCTCTTGAATGACAATATGCCTGCCCTGCACCTCCAAGGTGCGCAATACATTATTATGCAATCTATGCCTGTGAGCGTGCTGCCGCGCGAGCCGAGATGATGTGTGTGTGTGCGCGTGCGTAGTTGAACCTTTTCATATTTAAGTTTGTAGCAAGAGGGCTGCTTCTGCGAGTGTGTGTGTGTGTGTGTGTGTGTGTGTGTGTGTGTGTGTGTGTGTGTGTCGTGCGTGCCGTGCGTGCGTGCGTGCGCGTTAGTTTTAAAGACCCCCATAGAGATCAGTTTATAACTCGAACCCTGGTCGTCGTGGACAAGGTACTCTTTACNCCCCCTCTTTCCTCCTTCCCACCCCCGCAAACTTCCTTCCTCTCCCTCCAGTTCACTCTACTCTCTGACTCTTCAGTGACAGAGGCAAGGAGAGCATTGAGTCATGACATCATAATTCACCAGCTCCTGTTTTCACGGTTAAATCAATATCAGTGTGTCCGAGTCAAGGTTGGAGGCTGGCCTTCACAGCTCAGCACTTCCTACTTCTTTCTCATAGAAAATCATATAAATTGTCCCTAAAATAATTAAGCCTTCAGATCCGTCGCTGGCCTATATTTTTTACCGGCTCCTGCCTGATAAACAGCACTGCCAGACATTCAAGGTAATGCCGGGAATAGAACTGGGCTCAGATTCCTTGTCTGTCCCCTTTTTTGCTGTAATCTCTCATAATAAGAATATATGCTTTTTGAAAACTGCTTTTTATTCTTTCTTTCTTTTTTTGCTGTGTGTCACATATTTTCAGTTTTATTTAAACTTGTCTTAGCTTTTCCAATGTGAGCAAAGAAGATAAAGTGCTTAAGATTTTTGTCTGAAGGTCTTTCTTGCAAAAAAAATTGTTTTTCCTGAATATGTGAGAGCCCTAAAAAGTATATATATACGTGTGTTTAAGTTGTGTGTGTGACAGAGAGTTAGAGAGGAAGAGGAGGAGGAGTAAAAGGAGGTGCCTGAGCCTGGGGAGGCGGAATATGCAGAGAGTCTGAAGCAGCTCTCAGCGCTGGGACAGACAGGAGCTAATATAAACGTGCTGCCCTTCACTCGGGGCTATCAGGGGCTACGAAAACAGCGCTACCTCTCCACTGACCTCCTGAGCTTCAGAGAGAGGACGCGCGGAGCTCCGGCCCATGCTGAGCTCTCATGGCCGCGCTGGAGAGCTGCCGCTGCCGGGGAGCCAGCGGTCGGAACAACAACAGCATCCTCTACAGCATTTTAAAGAGTGACAGTCTGGCCACCGCCGAGGAGCGACAGCATCAACACCAACCCCAACACACATTGCAACACTTGCTCCAGAAGAGCTCCTCGACCGCCGGCCCTGCCTCTCTGCAGGAGCTCCGGCAGCAGGCGTGCTCCTGCGGATCCACCCGGCGCAGGGGTGTCCTCCGCGCCCCGCAGGTCACCTGCAAAGCCGCCTCGGCGGTTCTGGTGAAGACGCTGCGGTTCGTGAAAAACGTCCCCTGCTTTCGTGAACTGCCGGAGGACGACCAGCTGATGCTGATCCGGAGCGGCTGGGCTCCTCTGCTGGTGCTAGGGCTGGCTCAGGACCGGGTGGACTTTGAGACCTCGGAGACGGTGGAGCCCAGCATGCTGCAGCGGATCCTCACCGGGTTGCCCGACCGGCAGAGCGAGCTGCTGGCCGGACAGAGCAGGGGGGCGGCCGGGGTCTCTGTGGTGGATATCGAAGCCATCAAAGCCTTCCTGAAGAAGTGCTGGAGTGTAGACATCAGTACCAAGGAGTACGCGTATCTGAAAGGAGCTGTGCTGTTCAACCCAGGTAGGTTCACACCTGCGTGTCAAAGTTATTCTACTCAGGTAGCAAGAGAGGAGTTTCATTATAGACCTCACCTGAGACTGGGTTTATCATATTATTGACAAGCCTTTACTTCTTTTATTTGTCAAATTAATTGGGCATGTTTTATAAAGAATGCTATATTTAGCTGTTTCATTAAAAAGAGATAGAATACTTTATTTTAATAATCCATCTCTAAATTGTTACCATTTTGGCATATGAGGGGAACACATTGCTGATACGCGTGCTTGGAAACCGGACTGAACTTTTATTTCCAATCATCTCAATTGAATCTCTTATCCCTGACTTTCTTTCTCCCCTTCAGATGTGGAGGGTCTGCGCTGCCTGCACTACATCCAGTCTCTGCGTCGCGAGGCGCACCAGGCTTTGAACGAGCACGTGAGGCTGATCCACCGCGAGGACACGACGCGGTTTGCCAAACTGCTCATAGCTCTGTCCATGCTGAGGGCCATCAGCCCGGCGGTGGTGGCGCAACTCTTCTTCAGACCCGTCATTGGCACCGTCAGCATCGAGGAGGTGCTGATGGAGATGTTCTACGGGAAGTAGGTGGAGTGAGTTCATCAGAGTCTGCTGTCAGATGGACTGAATGTCTCCAAAGCTCTTTCTATAGGAGCTGAAGGAAGCTGATGAAAAGGATAAGAGAATTTACTGAACTATGTATGTAGGAGATCTTCAAGGACTGTGAAATGGCCAACGGGCAAGAGAGAGAGAGTGAGAGTGAGAGTGAGAGTGTGTGTGTGTGCGCGCGTGAATGAGAGAAAGAAAGAGTGTGTTAAAAAATATGTGGTAAAGAGGAAAAATACTAAGCAGCTGCTGGAATTCATAACTTATTTGTTTTTATATAAACTATTTTTCTATTATAATAAAAAAATACTCTCTGAACTTCCTTTAACTCTTCTTTTGTTGGTGTGATATCAGCGTTATCATTTCTGACACACTCTTCACTGGGATAAGAGCTGAACTCGGCCATAGACAGAATCTTATGAGATAACATATTGCAGCATGTAGGCAATGATTGTACCAGTCATCTGAGTCACACTGATTCATCAGCTCCTCAGAAGATAATGATGATGTGACGACAACTGTTGTTTCAGACTTAGCTACAATTTGGTTACTCACACTGCCTTTCATTGCCGAGTATAATAGGTAAAGCGCAGTTCAACAGTGGCAATGCAACTTCTAAATTCAGCTGAAATGCCATGTTAGACCACAAGAGTGCAATAGAATACCACCTGGAGACGCTCTGCTGTGCACATGCATAATCTCTCCCCACCCCAAAACACACACCGACTATAGGTGGAGAAATGGTGTAGTGAAAGTGCCTCAGGTAATGTTCTAACTGTTTCTCCAACTCTGGCCATTACAGTGAGGAATTATGTGGACACAGACTAAAATCCCCTTGGCAAAAAGCAGAGAAAGGATGGACTCGCTAAGATTGTATTTGGCCAAGAAAAAGAATCCAGAGACTGCACACAGAGGCGAAAATGGATCATGTAGGCCTATAGCAACATCATACAGTATTATGTTCCATTAACTATAGGGATTGAAGTGATGATGAAGTGACGTACAACAATAGTGCAAAGACTTTCTGCTGTTACAGTGCAGTACAGAAAAGTATGACCTAAATATTTAATGAGTCCCAGGACACCTGAATATTACTTCCAGGTCCCATTACTTAGTCACTGTTCAAAGGGCAGATGGCCAACCTGTGCTCAGTCCCCGCACTCCGACAAATAAATGTCCAGAAGGATACTTTTTTGTAACCAGGCAGCAGCCAGCAATTCTTCTCATTTTCTATTAATATATTGATAATGGATGATAATGAATCATTCGGTCTATGACAAATGAGAAACAATTCTAAAGTGGTTATATAGTTACATTTTATATAAAAAAACTGAGGAAATAGGACATTTTCACATTGGAAAAGATGATCAAAACTATAGTTATTTTTACGTCAAGTAACTAATTGTTCCTGTGTCACATTAAGACATTTCGAATTATACCCTTGCCAAAACAAAGACAGGTAGAAGTAGGCATAGAGCGACATGCATCAAAAGTAGAAAAAAACCATTCCTATTTTTATTGAATAGATAATCAAATGACCTTCTGTTCCTGGTTAGACCTTGAAGCAGGGAGCATTGCCGTCAGTGGCTGACCCTTATGAAGCCTGACGGGTTGTGTGAGTGGAGGAGTCTGAGAGAGAGAAGGGCAGAGGGTGGCACATTGTTCCAAAGTCACAAAGCAGAAGAGTTTCACCAAAGCAACAACCTTATTAAATCTCTCTTTGATATTGAGCGAAACGGACTGATGGGATCAAAGGTATCATGCGCCACATTCCTGCGTCTGAGGTGTTTGACAGGTCTTATTGAATAAACTTGTCAAGGATCTTTTCATTCATCGCTGCTTCACATTTATTATGAACTCCCACATTTGGCAACCTGAGTAAATAATGCTGTTCTGTAGTCATTACATTCAAAAATATAATTAAATACTTGATGAAGACAAATGGATTTCCAAGTATTTTTTTCATAAAACAAATTAGGAGTCTCATCAAAAACTCAATGAAACGATGTTGACAAGAGCAGTAGGGTTTCCAAGTGTGCCTTTGAGGGGCAAAGACTTTGCCTCAGTGGTGATTATTAATAAAACACTTCAGATACTCCCATGCAGCAGTGCTTCTCTTTTCTGAAGCAATCCTTCTCCAGGGTGCCAACTAGTGAGTTTTTATATTTGGTTCAAAAAAGCCACATGCAATCACAATGAAATGATGACACAGGGGAGGAAGTAGTTCAAGACAAAAACCTATTTTTCAAGAGAGACCCTCACTGATAACTCTCAAACCCCTCCCGGTGGTATGATGAGGCATTGCAGGGAAAGACAACAAAAACACAGAAGCACAAACAACCATCCCTGGCACCCACATAACACTGACTTAGACTTGACTCTGCTGATATGCTTTAATACCAGGGATGGAAATATGTTACTTTATTTTATTCTAGGAAAGGTTAATTTAAAGAAGTTTTACGCAATAGCTACAAGTATAGATAGGAGGTCAGTTGAGATGTAGCAGGATGGGTAAAGGGAACCATAATAATAAGATGGACTACACATAAGGTGAGTTCACATCATACCACAGAGCCCCTATTTTCAAACCAACAACATGTTACTGCAGGCACTTTAAAGCAGTGCATACAACTGACTAACAATTACACAGCTGTTTTAGTGTACTGCCTACTTTTTAGAATTACCCAGAAGTGGTCAAATTACACAAAAACGAGAGAAAAAAAACCACACTCACATATGACGAGATCAGGTGAAACACAAATTAATTACACCACATTAAACAACGAGACACTTCTGAAATAACAGCAGAATAAATCATCACCAAGGCAGACAACACAGACATGTAGGACCTTAAACTCCAAAGCAACAGAAGACGAAACATAACAACGCTAAGAGATACTGAACCACGCACACAAACAAACAAACAAACAAACAAACACACACACCAACAATACACAAACAAAACCCGCGACATTGCGTACTAACGTTGAATTAATTGCCAGAGTTAAACCCACTAATATTTTTTGTTGGCCCACTCACCTGCTTCAGGTGTTTTTGCTCGGTGAGATCCTCTTCAATCTGCTCCAGGTTTAACTTTTCTGCTCGTGTGTCCTCATGATCACTCTGTCCCACCGTGCTCCTCAAAGTTTTCAAACATTTTTAACTGAAAAAATGACTTGCAGCCACGTTTGAAGATTAAAAGTTCCTCAGTGAACTAAGAAATCTCCGCCGGAAGATCCGCCATTATTATTTATTCAGACCCGTCAGTGAACCCAGAAGTCTACAGTGAGGGTGCGTTTGATTTGTGGCATTTAGCTTGGATGGGTGGTGCATTAAACCAGTGAATAATTAAAATACATTTTGGCTTTTTTACCTCAATACACAATTACCTTATTTATTATAGACTGACTCCATTATTATAGCTACTATTGTTCATTATCTGATAAATATCAACAGGTAAACATGCCCTTTTAAGATATGTAAACATGCCCTTTTACTTTCCAGTGTCACCTTTTTGCATCTCTGTAATCCTGCAGCTGTAAACACACCAGCATCTTCTTCTCTGTTGCAGCAGCTGATTTGGCTCCTTTCTTTTATACAAAGGCCTAGTAGAATAATTTGGATTAAAAATACTTAAATGTAAATACAATTACTGAAACTTTAAAAAAAAAAAAGTATACAGAAAACAGCTCTGTTACAGCAACACGATTGTAATATGTTACTTCCACTATTCAAATATGTCTATCTCCTGTAGATGTTCCCTTTTTTGTCTCCAATTAAGTCCTTAATTGCTCTGGGTGATAAAGAGTCTCTTAACCTGTGTCTGGTGATAAAACTCCAGCTGTCTGGAAGAGGCTGCCAACATGCAACAGTCAACAGCTCTGTTGTGCTACACAACATGTCTGCATGCTTTCAAACTGCTGGCATCGTAATGAGGCCAAAGCTAATTCCAGCAGTTTTGATTCATTTGAGTTTTCATTGAAAGTCATACATGTTTTTTCGTTGTGTTTGCATAGTCTCAAACCATTAGAGGTTTACAGTTCATTTTAACACTTTTGCACCAACACAAAAATAGCCCATAGCCTTGTATTCTGACAAACTCTACTCACTTTCTCCCCTCCTCCTATTTTAACTCTGTCCCCGTCTTTTTCCTCTGCCCCAGTTTCTCTTTTTCTGTGTTCTCTCCTGGGATTGACAGAGAATCAGTGAATCTGCTTTCTGTGTCTGTGTTTACCAGCATTCAATCACAAACACCCCTTGTAGGTAGAGTGAATCCCCAGGAGAGGGCACTGTTTGGCAGCACTGCACCGCCGCTGTGTTTAAGTCAGGCATCAAATGAGACTCCTTGGCTCTAAGGCTAAGCCAACATTTTTATTTTATCAGCACTTTTTTAAAGGTTTATCTTTGACATTTCTCCCTCTATCTGACAAGAGAGATATACAGGAAACACAGGGAGTGAGCAATGGGGATACGATGCAGCAAAACTCCCCCGCCAGTGTTGAACCAGAGAAATGGTGATTACATGGTGAGAGACCTCCAAATCAGCCCACACTAAACTGTGTGTCCCAGCATGAACTCTGAATGCTCTGAACTGTAAACACTATGCACTACACATCATGTAAGACATTCCTCATATTCAACACTGTTATCACACATGTACATGTTGCACCTTATTGTTCAATGGTAACCCTTTTAGGTACCACTTTACAATAAGACTACCCTTATAACGGGTTTACAAATAGTTTGTAATTAATTAATTAATTAGGTTGTGAACACTTTATAAATCATTAATAAGCTTTTATAAGACATGAGATAAACAGGGCAACTGTGACCGGTTGCTTGCCAAATAGTGAGCCCACATTTATCTGTACTGCTAATCCTTATTATAAATGGTAGTAACTCATTAATAAATGGGAATGTGTTTTACACTTTACAATAAGGCTCCCATTTGGCAGTTATAAATGTTAGTAACTCATAAAGAAATGGTCATAAAGAGATGCCAATAAACATCAAGATGGAAGGGGGAGAACCAAACATCTTTGTATTTATAAAGTAAGGGTAGGACTATTAATGAAACCAGATACCCTATCAGTACCAATATTTCTTCTTTTCGTTATGTAAAACACAAAAACCGTTCCTGAAAAAAATTTATATAAACCTTCCACAACTAAAACTCATACGTATCGTTTATCTATACATAAGATATAATATTATATCTATAAATATATTATATATTTGTGCTAAAGAGTGAAAACCTTTCTTTACAGATAGAAAATATCTTTGTGTTAGTAATAGTCAACGGGAATGAAGAGTTGACGTGTAATTTTGTAACTAAAGGAAAACCTACAAAAAAAAAGCACAGGTTGAGACGGATAAAGGAAACGTCTATAAGAATTGTAGAGCAGTACATGATAGAGAGATTTTAGCTGGCTTATTAATCAGTCTAATTACCGTAGTAAGTAGGCGAGAACACAATGAATAAAACACTGTCAGACATTATATTAGTTTAGTTCTCGGAAGCAAAAATCATGAGAGTGCACAAAGCGGGAGAGTCACAAAGGTTTTGATTCGACGACACTTGTCTAACTCATCTAATGAGTAAACTAAACAGATTTATGACGACCTTCTAGATAATCATGTGTAAGTGAATGTCAATCTTCGTGGAGTCCTTCCCCTATAAACTTACAAAAGTATTGTCCTCTTACTAATGACGTTCGACTGTATTAAATTATCTAATGACAAATTCCGTCTGATGTTTATATTAACAGTGACGTGAAGGCTTTGGGGCTTTGATGGGGGATTCCCTCTATCAGTGTAAACGAAACGTTTGTTATTGATGACTCTATAATCAAAATATTTTTTTCTTCCTGGATATAATTACGTTAAGGTCCAACTATTAAACCTACACACGCGGAATGACACTGGTACAACGTACGTAATTACAAGGTTTTTCGAACCAGACTTTGGTCTCGGTCAGAACGAGACTACCAATCGACCGCCGAGACACACTGAACCCGGTTGGTGAATCTCTATAGGGACAGAAGGTTACTAAGAGTACAACGTAATTATTTTTGTGAGTAGCTGTTGTTTGTCCTAGTAATTGTCTTACAGTTACGTGTCACAATTTACTCTTTCAATGTGTTAATCTGTCGTAGTATACAGTCGTATCCAATTGTGTAAACTGGTTACCAACAGCCCCCAATCGAAAACCAAACGTTATATTAATTTTATCTTTTTATTTACAAATGTCTTTTATGTGTATGGTTTTTTCCCTTCATGGTTAATCTTTTATTGGTAAAGAAGACTCTTTTTTTTTATACACGTCAAATAGTCTACTTCACTGTAATATTTTCTCCCATGGTGAAATGTTATTCTGATGGGAATAATTTCCTAAGGTATTTCCCAAATATTAATCCAATGAGTATAATCCAACATTTGTGAAATAATTAAGTATTCTCGGTAAATTTTCTGTCGAAGGTTGTATCAACAGATACGTAGTTGTGTCCGAGTATAAACCTTTCTACTTGATTCGGAATATAACGTGATCGAATGCAAGCAAGAGGAAGTAAGACGAAGTGGCTCACTTTA
>NW_011352052.1:639860-651333 GCF_000735185.1 Notothenia coriiceps | reverse complement strand
TGTGTGTGTGTGTGTGTGTGTGTGTGTGTGTGTGTGTGTGTGTGTGTGTGTGTGTGTGTGTGTGTGTGTGTGTGTGTGTGTGTGTGTGTGTGTGTGTGTGTCGTGCGTGCCGTGCGTGCGTGCGTGCGCGTTAGTTTTAAAGACCCCCATAGAGATCAGTTTATAACTCGAACCCTGGTCGTCGTGGACAAGGTACTCTTTACTAAAGTGAAAATAGTAAAAGCACAGTGTAGAGAATACTCTGCAGGGAGGAAAAGTCCTGCATTAAAAGGTTTACTTAAGCAACTTTTTTCAAATATTAGCATCAGTTTGTACTTTAAGCACATTTAGGAAAAGTAAAAGTACTCAATATGCATTTCACTGTAAAACATAGTGTGTATACTGTAGCTGGTAAAGGTGAATCTTTTTTTTTGAAACAATATTGGGTTACCTTGATATTTTGGTACTTGGATTAGGTTACTGATTACAAAAACATGTTACCAATAATTTTTTCAAGTAAACCTCCAAACCATGATCATGTATGAGTGTTTTGTTATCTTCTGTGATATGTTTGGTATTTTAAATCATGGTAGTGAATCAGAGCAAAGTGTATACAAGTGTTGAGTGTACCATGTGTATGTGTTCGAGTGTGGTTGTGTGTATGTGTCTCAGGCCCCATTGCCCATAAGGGATGGTCGAGTCCCGTCTATCAAATCCAGTGTGTCAGGGAGCAAATTGGAAATGCCAATTTCACTTTACACTGCCCCGCATCTTATCTCCCCCTCACCCTCATCCCAGCACTTAGCTCATGCGTAAATGAATACGGTCCTCTCACACGTCTACCTCCTTCTGATTTCACTCTGCTCCCACCTCTCTGACCACTTCTGCTCCTCATCCTCCTCCTTCTTCTTCTTCTTCTCCCCATCCATCCCACCTCATCTCCTCACTTCCCATTCCTGTCTACATTCTCCCATGCCCATTCAGCTGTAACCCATCTGTTTTTTCTCTGTGTGTATTTATGAAATATGTCTGTTTTTTTTGGTGAATATGGATTTATGCATGCTCGGTCTGTTTCGCCGCCTGCAATGAACAAGCCGGGGAGAATCACTATGCAAATGAAGCGATATCTCATATTCGAGAATTTGCATTGAATCCATTATAAATCAGCAATTTCTCACACTGGTCTTCTCTGTCTGTCTCAGTATGACTACGAGGGTGGGGACATCGGTGACCTCCCCGTCGACCTCTCCGTGGTATGGAATGGGAACTTCGTCATTGACAACCCCTCCAACATTCAAGGTACGACTTTTTTTTTAATCTCCGTTTTTTTACCAAGCTGGAGCTTTGTTGGTTGTCCAAAAAAAGGTTTAATCGACACCGCTTGTTTATCCATCTGTAATGATTTTCTGTGAAGCAAAAATGCCTTGTCCACTTTTTCTGCAATTTCATTTTTGACAGCCATCGGGGAGAAAATTGAAAGTGTACAGTACCATCCATATTCTTGTCTCGGGGTTAAAAGAAAGACAGAGGGAGTGATTGATGGACGGAGAGGATAACAAACAAACATCCCACGGAGAAATTAACAGGGATGGATGTAAGAGGGGAAGATAAACAAATGGCAAAACCAATAGGCAGAAGGGAAAATGGATGGAGGGGAAGAGAGATGGGTGGATGACAGGTTGATAAATGTGGCGTGTAATGGTGGGGACTAGATGAGAATAAACGGATTGACAAAGATAAACAGAAAGCGACATGGAGGGATGGCATTTATTAGTTTTAATCGCTATCTGTGCATGAAATGGAAAACAATTACCAATTCTAAATTCTTTATCAAGTGTAATATATGGAGGCTGTGTGTGGAGGCTAATAGTTTTAGACGTCCCATTACGCAAGTGAATGTAAGTCTTGCTCTGAAGTATTTTGCTTGCCTATAGTAGATTAACTAACATTTTCCAATGTATTCTTTCTCTATTATTCACCATAAGTTTCACCTTTTAGATCAGACATGTTCACACTTTTATATCACATCTGCAATGTAATGTAATGTAACATCTTCTGTGTTCTATCTGACATC
The DNA here is from genome assembly GCF_000735185.1 of Notothenia coriiceps. NCBI lineage: Eukaryota > Metazoa > Chordata > Actinopteri > Perciformes > Nototheniidae > Notothenia > Notothenia coriiceps. The sequence continues at coordinate 649,280 of NW_011352052.1, read as the reverse complement.
ATTGTAATACATGTCAAACGTGCAGTTCTTTTTGCAGATTGCTTGGATTTATAGTTACTATCGGTCACAACCTAATTCTCCTGCCTGTGTTATTTTGTTTATAAAGTGCTTTTTAATTTTTGATGTGATGATAGATGGGAATTAAACGTCATGAGCACATGCTGAGAAATACTACATTTGCCACAACACAATGAATAATCACATTTTTGTGCAATCAATGGATCATGTCATCTTAAAAAATGGATTTGATGCCTTTTCCTAATCTGACTGACTAATACCAGCCTACAGTATATCTGATGACACAATCCAATTAGTTCCATCATTGCCGTTAACTTTGTAAGTTGTAACATTGCATAATGGAGCATTTTAGCCAAAACACATGTGTAAACTGAGTGTGTATCTACTATTTACTACTGTTAATACTTCTATTATTGGTAAAATTACAATTTTGCAGTTGCTTGCTGAATGAAATCAAGGTTAGTTTAGGTTGTTTCAGTCAAAATGGTCCACCCTACAATGAAAGGGAACATAGAAGGTTGCTTTCCAACTCAATGTGCCCCGTTTGACTTATCTACGCTGGTATGAAAAAATAGTTATTCCAACTTGAACTTCAAACAACCCGACATAGATTGCCCAGGGTCTCAGTCTGTTTCCAAGTAAACCGTATAAATTACTAAACTTGTTTTCTACCGCTGAACCATGCGGTGCTGATGATGAAGGCTTACAGTCAACCAAACTGTTTCATTTAGAAATCATGTCAGTCTATATTTCTTTATCATTGACATTCATGTTCCCCAGAGGTTCTTTGTTCTAAGTCAATTACCAATTAGCTAAAATAAATGTATGACCTGCCACTGTAAACAATTTTTTTACAACATCTTATAAATATCTGCGTGATATTAGCTATCACCTAAAATAAAAAAAATAATAACATTTACTAAATATCTCAATAAACCATTTGTACCATTGGCTGCCATGGACATTTAGTTCAAATATTCCTGATTTCCTGAGGGTCAATCCTATTGACTTTAATGATCCCATGGACTTTCAGATGGTCCCATCATAAGGTCAATATATTTTAACTTTCAATAAGTTATTGATTATATGTCAAACAACAATCAGATTAGAGAAAGTTATGATTTACCACTGATCAATGTTTAATAATGGCTTTAAATAAATCACAACGGAATCTTATAAAGCATTGGTACCATTGGTTGCCATGGCATTTTGTTCAGACATGCATGTTCACCAGAGGATGAATCCTACTGACAATGGTCCCATTTGAAGATAAAATAAAAGACATGTACACTGCAGACTATTTTACATCTCCAAGATCAGTAGTGTGAAGCAATAACAATAGAAAAAGCAGGATCTTAGCTATCTTTGAATAAAACTCATATCAGAGATGTTGTACATCTGTCGAGGCTCCACAGTGAGGTTTTCCTGCTGAGTTATCCAGCTAACTCCTGAAACACACCCCAGGGATGTGTGCGACAGCAAAGAGAGTTTGGGAGTGTGAAATCCAATGATCTCAGTGTGTGTTCCTGTTATTGGGACTTTGGGTAAGCACAGCAGACCTCTCTCCTCGACTTTCTTGGTGGCATGCATAGAAGGCATGCAGCACTGTAAGCCAGTGGTGTGCTCCTCATAAAAAGACAAAGACAGAATAAACTGAAACAGCTGGCGAGGTTATGGATGAGTAATTTGTTTGAATCAACAATGTTTTCAACCCCCCATAGATCTATTCAAGTTATTGTGCTAAAGCCTCATAGAATACCTATTATAAAACTCTGCATTATAAAACCTCATACAAATCTCATAAAGACCTTCTCCTCCTTTTTCCTCTCCATCCTCTATTAATCCCTCTCAGCTCCGTCCCCGTCTTTTTCTCTTATTATCGTATAAGACCGTATTATCCGTCTGAGGCAGAGGCTGGCCCGGCTTTGCCCTAGTGTAAAGTGGAGATGTTAATGTTAATTAAATCATTCATTTGGTTCAGATTAATTAGCGCCGCGCTACTTTTAAGCCGAGCCGTGGCTAATCAGATTACGCCCGAGCGGAGGGCCGAGGCGGGCAGATGGATACGGAAGAAGCTCGCTTTGAAGTCCGGCCGCCGTCTGTCTGCAGAGGAGGAGGAGATCCCACTCCTTTTTTTCTCTTGCTGTTTTTCCACTTCAGTTCAATTTAAATCTGTTTAGCTAGTGAGACTGCAAACACACCTTTGGCCTTGTTATATCAACTGAGGTAATTAAAATAGAGATTAACAGATCAGAAAAAAAAAGCTTAGAATAACTATCCATTTACCTTGACTTTTTCACTCTTTGCTGTCTTGCTCTCCTTGTCTTGAATTGTGTAGGAATCAGAAATCTTTTATCAATCCCACAGCGGTGAAATCATTCGTTGCCCTATTATGCTCATGTTCAGGTTCATATTTGTATATTTTGCCACTACTGTGAAATGTTAACATGCTATAATGTTCAAAAAGCTCTATATTTTTCTCATACTGCCTGTGCTGCAGCACCGCTTTTCACCCTCCGTCTGAAACCAGAGCCCAGTCTGCTCTATTTTGATTGGCTTAAAGATGAACTGCCACTTAGTAAATCACGTACAGTGTGATAGCCAATAAAATAAGATAAACGTGTTAGCCAATAAAAGGACGACTGTTACATAATGATGTCACTATGTTACTTAAGTAAACAAAGTAGTGTATGGGAGAGAAACTCCCTCTGGAGGGAACACAGGGATTTTAGACTTTGCATACCATTGAAATGCACAAAAACCTATAGAACACACCACAGGGATGGGAAAACCCAAAAAGGATAATAGCGCCTCTTTAACCCTCCTGTTGTCTTCGTTTTCCCCCCTTACTTTGGTGTTCGCGGTCAAATTTGACCGGTCCTGTTTTAACTGCTATTACATTAACACAAAAACCATTAATCATCACCACATTTCATTTAACGCCCTTTCAAACTGTAAATATTGTATCAGACTACCGGTATACATGAAAAACTGCAGTAAATATACAAAGAACAGACACTGAACATGTATTGCGTGTGCCAGGTTTGATCCAAGCCATCCAAAATTCAATGAAAGTGGTGATCAGCAAATGCATACGTTCAAATGTCTACTGTGAAGGATATCATAAAGCCTTAATGCAATCGAATGTAAAACAAAAAAGTTATGATGATGAAAGTAGTACATCGGTCAGATTTGACCCGAAGACAACAGGAGGGTTAAAAGGGGTAGTGCAGATAAAAAGACAAATACCATAAAAAGCTAATAAATAATTATAGCACAAGTTCATAAAATCCAATAAGTACATATACATAGTAAGAAGGAATTGAAATTGGTAGCAGTATTATGAAATACATAAACACATAAATTGCTTGTTTCTCTCCTCAAATAGTTTCCTCTCTGTTCCTCTCATTGTCTGGGCCTCGCGGGGCCTCACCATCTTTACATTCATAACTATTTGTGTTGCTGTTTTGTTAACAAGCACAGCTAAAATGTATCTCCCCCCTCCCCCCGCCCGCCTTTCATCTCCCGCTTGTCTCTCGTCTCAGGTGTTTAAGGTTTTTAATTATTTTTTTATTTATTACTTTTAATGACTTTTTCCACTCTGCAGAGTTAAGGGAATGCTTTTATTTTTCTTCGACACAACAGATTATCAATTCCCTATTGACGTTAGAAGACATTACCTGTTGAATTAATTTCTTTAATATCCCTCTAGGTTGCTTGTTCCTTTTTTTACTCCTACTTATCCATGGCAACAGATATTTCCTCATCGTCACAGCTTGGTAGTGGTAATATTTCTTCACTGTAGGTGTTTTAACATTCATTTATGCAGTCCCCTCTGAGCTTCAAGACACACATTTTTGATTACTTTTTGTCGTGCCAGCCTTGCTTTTAATTCAAATTAACAACTTACATAACTTTCTGTTTACCAGAATAATATTTTTCAAGCACTATACCGAAGGTTACACACAATAGAGCAACCCTAATACATGTTTATATACAACACCAAGCAAAACAATGTACTCTAGCTTGGTGTAGAAAATAAAGTGAAAATAATTTTCTTTGAAAAATTAAAACATAGGCATAGCTGACTTGTTAAAGCTTAACTTAACCGATCAGAGCAGACTGGGCTCTGGTTTCAGACAGAGGGTGAAAAGGCAGTATTAGAAAAATAAAGAGCTTTTTGATCATTAAAGCACGTAAATATGTCATAGTATAAGCACATAATACAAATATGAACCTTAAAGGCCCTGACACACCAAACTGACACCAAAGAACATGTCCCGACGGACCCGACTGTTGTGTCGCCTCACGTCTCCTGCGTCTTGGCCAAAAAGTTGCAGTGAAACACACCGCAAAGACTTCAGCCGATGGCCAAGTAGCACGTACGCACTGCGCGTGCATGAGTGGCCATAACTCTCCTTACCAGCAGGCGGCGGTAGTGTGTATTCGTCATTCAAAAGAGGCAACAACCGGAAGATAGACTGCGTGATAACCGAGAGAAGAAGAACAGACTGCGTGATATAAAAAAACATCAAATAGCGTGTGCGTTCCATTTTCAGGCTTTCCCGAACCTGTGTCGAGAGAGCTAAAATAGTAAAAAATCTCAGATTTGCCTTCTTAATAGTTTGTTTGGGTCCCTCACGTCCGTTTCACTTCTCATGCACTGATTCGCTAAGCTGAACAGCCAATCAGAGGGATTTCTTTGACCGAGGGCCTTTGGCTGACAGCCTAGCGATTCAACATGTCGAATCGGCGGCGGAAAGTGTCGGCACGGCCGAAAAGACACGACGATGCAGTACACACCAATCTGAGTTGGGCGAAACGACGCTCATCGACGGCCCGACATCTATCGACACCGAAAATCGGCTCGCTAGGTCACCAAAACATGGCCATTAAAAAGAGGTGGGAAGTACCATTTTATGATACTCTGAACTTTTACTCCACTACAATTATGATGTAAATCATGTACTTTTACTCCACTTCATTTATTTAATGACTTTACTTTACAGATTTGGATTCATAATTTGAAATGTAATTAACACTTAAATAAGACTTTATTTACACCTGGAGTAAATTCAGAAGCTACCCTACAGTATACAAAGTCATTCAAACTAGCTGCACCTTTACCAGCTTTGATAACACTTTAATGCATCAATAATTATAATCAAAACATATCATATATTATTCTGGAATTGACCAATCTGCATAATGAGTACTTTTACTTTTGGTACTTAGTCTAGTATATTTTGGTGCTAATACTTTTGTACTTTTACTTGAGTAACTTTTTGATTACAGGACTTTTACTTGTAACAGATTATTACTGAACTCTGCTATATTACCACAAGTAATTTTTCCACCTCTGCCGTTAGATCATAAAAGCTTGCATTCTATTGTATTAGACTTAAAGAGCAACTTGCAGGGTTTTTAACCTTGCCCGAAAATTACAATTAAAAATGTTAATGCAGGATTTGATATGTTTTACAAGACATAAGGGCAGGAATTCAGAGGAAAAGGAGCCGTTTGAGCCTCTGCCTTACTTAAAAACTGCTTTTTTTAACGCTCATCGTCAACGCTTATTCGTCACATGGGGAGCAACCTTTCTCGGACTCGTCTCTGGGGCCAATCCGGCGCGTAGTGTTTGTGTTGCGTTTGGCGCGTTGCTGATTTAGTGGCAGCTGGTATTTTTCGGCTATTTTACATTGCCCCTTTCACCATTTGTAATCATGGTGAGCTTGTGTTTGTGCGGTTGCTACAAACTCCGCCTGTCAGGCACATCGAGTCCAAGACTGCCGAGCTAGCGTTCGTTCCTGGGGGGGATGCGTTTGCATCCACCTCCCTGCATCACATACTCTCACAGCTTTATCAGGAACCGTATTACATCTCTCTCCCCTCCCCTCGCGGCTCTCTCTCTCCGGGTACACAGCACCCGTAGATCGTATTTGGTGTTGCATTAGGTAACGTGTGGGTGGCCTGCTACTGCTCCAGCCGTCTCCTTTGTGTTGGTTTGGATTCCCCCTGTTTGTGTTGTTTTGGTGGGGTCGTGCCTGGTCACTCCTGGCTCCCGGGCTCCCCTCCATCACCTTCGGCAATCAGCTGTTGCACCCTCCCCGACTTCATCAAGCCATTCACAACGGACATATCAACGGAGGCTCCACAACATTTCTCCGCCAGATCATCACGCTATCAGGCCGGTATCTCACGCTCTCCCCTCGCGTACCAGCCCACCGTAGTGTGGGTTGCATTTAGGTACGCGAAGATATACGGCTGTTACTTCGCTTGCTTTCGTTATGGATCAGTATCACAGTCCTGCAGCTAACGTTACCTTTTATCAATACTACTTTGTGTATAGCCTGATATATGATGCCTACTTTACATGTTGTGATGGTGCTGACGTTAGCTAACATTAAAACTGTGCTAACCCTCACCTCACCAGACAGCTCCCGTCTCGCTGGTTCTCCCACAACAAAGCTCCATTTCTCTCCGATGGCCGTATTTCTTTCTATCCTTGGGCTGCTTCTGCGTCTCTGGACGCCTAGCAGCGCTCTAATTATAATCATATGCCATTCAATCGTATATTCTTTCACCTCTTCTGTGCTCAAAAACTGGCATTGTGGCCATGTTTATTCTACGTTAGACCGGCCCACACCCGCCTCTCCCCCATGTTAGTCCACGTGGCGAGGGTCAACGTGCGGAGGCCATTTTTATGCGGAAGCTGAAAATGTCTCTAAAACGACGCCAGATGTCGCTGTAGTGTATATTCTGTATATTTTTTGGAAATCTAGTGTATTCTCTCATTTTCCATACACATTTTGTCACTGCGTGTCTCTACCTATCTAGTGCTCTTTCATCTAGAGTTCTTATCTTAAACAAATTTTTTTAATTTTCCCAGATTGAGGTCATTTTCTCAGGTCATCCCGTATCGGAGCTACGTGCTTTTTCCATGTTTCTGAACATTTTAAAGGTCTATGTTTTGCTGCATCACTGAGATGTCCACATAACTTTAAAACGATGGAATACTGACCGTTCATGAAAGTGGAAAAAATCATTTTAGGAGTTGTTTTGTATGTATCTTCTTTTAATGTTGTCCTACTAGGTTTATTGGATTATTTGTCAACATTTGCTCCGACAGATCGGTCTCCTCCTTGTAGATTATTCGGACTTGATCCCTAACCACATCGGCAAAAATCCGGCTTACCTTGAGCCATGTTGTTTCTTAACAGTTAATCCTTGTGAATTGTTTCCACTTCCGCCGTCCTTAATTTCTTCATAGCACGCGGGATCTAAATTGATTAATCCAGGTCATAAAACCATCAAAGTCACTCAATAGTGCTCATTAATTATGCTTTCATCCTCCTTTACAAAATACTCACATTCATCCAGTTTGTTGCAGTATGTAGCATTTTTTAGACTTTAACTGATTACTGCCTGGTGCCTCCCCCCCCCCTTGTGTGTGTGTGCTGTGTGTGCGGGGGGGGCGCAACCTCAACAGCGCAGTCATTTGGGGGGCTCTTTGCGGAAAAACGGTTGGGCAACCCCTGGTCTGGAGGACAGATGTACGGTTCATCCTCAGTTTCACTCGCTGTTGGTGGTAAAGACAGAAATATCAGCCAAAGTTTCCGCAACCAACAGCGCTGGCCAGTCAATAGGGGGTTGGGACTGGCAGCTGTACGGTGCGGTTCAAGTCCCCGAACGACTTAAAGTATGGGGTGTGGAGCTCTTGGAGGGCCCCCCAGTGGGCGCCCTGCCTGTTTGTTCGGAAAGCTTTGGCTGCATATTTCTGTCTTTAAACCAACAGCCGACGGGGTGAAACTGAGTGGGATGAACCGTACTAATCTGTCCTCCAGCCAGGGGTCCCAACTTTTTTCCCAAGGGCCCATGACTCTGTTCGAGGTTGGCCCACACCACACACACACACACAAGGGAGGGCAACAGCAGTATTCAAGTTTAAACGTCTAAAAAATGCCGTCAACTACCTGTCCAACTGCGCAGATGAATGTGCAAGTATTTTGTTAAAGGAGGAGAACAGCATAATTAATGAGGCACTACTTGAGTGACTTTGAAATGGTTTTATGACTCTGGATTATTCATTTAGATTCCCGCTGATGAGAAACTTACAAGGGGACGGCGGAAGTGGCAACATTCCAAGGGATTAAACTGTTAAAACACATGCTCAAAGTAAGCCGGATTTGCCGATGTTGTTTATGTGGTCAAAAGTCGTACTAAATAATCGTACATGGAGGCAAGACGATCTGTCGGAGCAACTGGTGCAATAATCCCAATACAATCCTTAGTAGGACACATTTAAAAAAAGACCAGTACAATACAACTCCTAATGATTTTTCCACTTTCAGTTGACTGCTCATTATCATCGTTTTTTAATAATTTTATGTGGCGACATCTCAGTGATCAGCAAAAACCATGCTTTAAAATGTGCAAGAAACATGGAAAAAGCACGTATGCTCCTGATCGGGCTGACATGAGAAAATGACTCAACTGCGTGGAGAAAATAATTAAATATTTGTTTAAGATAGAACTTCTAGATAAGAGCAACTGTAGGTTAGGACACCAGTGAGATACAATGTGTAGGAAAATGAGTGAATACACTTCGAATCTTCAACAAAATATCAAATATACACTACAGTGACATCGGGCGTCTTGTTTAGTAAGACATTTCACTTCCCATAAAAATGGCCTCCGCACGTGACCTCCCACGTGTGACTTAACATGGGGGAGGAGCGGCCGTTAACGTGATGATAACATGGTCCAATGCCAGTTTTGACACAGAAGGAGTTGGAAAATTATTATTGAATGCATGACTATGATTATAATTATGAGCCTGCCTCGGCCGCCAAGAGACAGAAGCGCCAAGGATTGAAAAAGATTAACGGGCCATCGGAGGCAAATGGGCTTTGTTGCTGTGGAGAACCAGCGAGAACAGGGCAGTGTCCTTTGACCGTGGCGTGACCGCGTTACGCTACAGTTAATGTTAGCTAGATACAGTCCATGCAACCAACATTGTAAAGTTACAATCATATATCAGGCTAAAATAACTAAAGTATATGATAATATAGGATAACGTTACTGCGCAGGACTGTGGATACTGTCATAACAGACCTCATGCGCAGTCATCAGCCCGTATCTCGCGTTAACCTAATCCACTCCAGTAAACACTACGTGACTGCTGGTACCGGAGCGGAGAGACGTGGAAGATACGGCAGCTGAAATACTTGATGATCTGGCGGAGAAAATGTTGTGGAGCCATGCCGTTGATATGCCGTTGTAATGTTGATGGAAGTCGGGTAGAGTGGCCGCTGCTCACATGCATCGCCTGATTGCAGAGTCGTGAGTGGAAGGTTGAGTCGAGGCGCTCTGCACTCAGCCGTGCAGCTACGACGGCCCACA
>NW_011352052.1:633996-639815 GCF_000735185.1 Notothenia coriiceps | reverse complement strand
TGGACGCTGGCTCCCAAACCCTGAGGTGAAGTTTAACTACACTGAGACCCCACCGTCCTGAGGATTCGACCGGACTGGAGCATTGCCAGGTAATGTGCTATGTTTGTTTGTCTCAACTTTGTGCGTCCAACTCATTTGCTGCGTGTCTTTTTTGTCCATTGACCATTTGAATAAATAACACATTTTGGTCAGGGATAGATATTGAACTGTGTTATACATCCAAATTAAACGGGTAGTATGCAGGCAAGCCGTCTCAGTATAGCCAAAGGAACTCTGTCGAGATTTCCTATTATTCCCACTTTATTTACATGGGCTTAATTCTCTATAAATAATCACAATTTGACACGCAGAACCATTTGACATGATTGTATTGATTACAAATCGGGGGGGAGGAAAGTAGTCCGTTTTCTGCTTAGTCACAGTTTGAACTGCAGCGACGGTTCTTCCATTTATTTATAGGATACACAAATGACGTAGAGTTTCTACTTGATGTCAAGTATTCCATTTACTTTTCCATTAACCAGTCTTTAACATTGCTAGAAGCCCATACCGTCTTCGAGTTTCAGTGTTTTCGCTACCAATTTACATAAACACCCGTGTTCCCCTTCATGTCTTGGAGGGGCGCTGTGACCCCCCTGAAAATTCAAGGTGTTAACACACGGCCAGATATAGACGCATTTTATTTAAAGCTGGCAGACACTGGGTCTTCTATTCCCACTCAAGTATATATATATGCACCCATGGCAACGACAACATACTGTGAGCAGGTTGATCGCAAGGCTCCACTTTTCACCTTGACACATGCTGCTCTTATTACCTGTGACGCTAACCTACACGCTTTTCACTTTGGCATTGTGGCATTTTCATTTACGATTTGACCATCAAGACACGCTAGTGATGTCCGCTTTATCAATACCAGAGTAATATAGGCTCCTCTGTCTGCTACATTAGGCAATTTTCTACCAGCAAACACAGCAATGTCATCACGAAGTGGCCACCCACCCCCACCGCACGCCCCCCCCCCAAGACTACCCTTATAAAGGGTTTACAAATAGTTTGTAATTAATTTATGAATTAGGTTGTGAACACTTTATAAATCATTAGTAAGCTTTTATAAGACATGAGATAAACAGGGCAACTGTGACCGGTCGCTTGCCAAATAGTGAGCCCACATTTATCTGTACTGCTAAGCCTTATATTGGCTACTTAGCTTAACTCTTCTTCTCGCCAGCATCCTTGGTATCTGTTGCTCACTGAGTTGATTCTCGCTAAGTAGCCAATATAAGGCTTAGTCATCTTGCCAAATAGTGATATGTTAGAACTGGTTTATAAATGGTTCTTATTGATTAATAAAGTGTTACAACCTCATTCATAACCTAATTATAAACCCTTTATGAATCCTTTATAAGGGTAGTCTTATTGTAAAGTGGTACCGTGTTTACTTCCGGTCAGTCTTCTTCTTCGGATTTCTTTGATGTCTTTTATCCAGCTCTGTTTTCTTGTTCTTTCATTTACTTGGTGCAGTTCACCCATCATGAATCTAAGGTGTCATGTTCTCCCCAAATATGAAAAAAAGAATACTGAAAAACTATTCCATGGTGCTTTTATGATGGAGGAACACAGATGTGATTTCTTTCCATGGCTGATGTTAAATTGAGCAAGCTTCACTTCGCGGATTGGTATATAATAATGCCGTAACATAATGGCCGTTAACATCAATCCAAGCTGCTCTCAATAGTTCCTCAAAGAGCTCAATAACTGCACCAAAACAATCAAAATTCTTGTGTCCAAGTGGAAAGAGGTAGAATGTGTTTTTTGCGCAAAACTGTAGGGTGAAGTCTCCCTTTAAATGTTAAACTAGAGTTTGGTTTGGATTGACGTAGATTGACAGCTCCTCTGGGGATTTTTCATCCAACTCAAGCAAGATATTTTTAGTTGAAAAATGATCAGTGGTGTAGTCTGATTGTCTGATTTGAGAAATGGCCGTGTCGGCCTGTCAGAATATACAGCCCATTGATTGTTTGAATTAGATTGTTGATTGAAGAGGCAGTTAATACTGATCAGCTGATGAAACATGAAACGGTTCTCTTAATGCACCCCTCACTCAAACTCAGATTTGCATATCCTGTAATGCAGTACTGCCAGTGGGAGGGCAGACACAGGAACACATTGGTCTTTATGATGGAGACTTCGGTACCAAACCTTTTCCTCTGGGCTTTTCTCTGGCTTCATATATCCTGCGTTACGGAGGTCGAGTGATATTAATATTTCTTGGACTAATCAAGGATTTTTTTCTTTCTTTTAAGCCGAGCAGAGACCTCACCCTGCAGTCTTCTAGCACTTGTAGTTCTTACATTTCCAAAGATGAGACCAGTGTCCCTCCCCAGGACATCTGTGAAGGATAGCTTTCCACCTCTCTAGGCTTCCATCGCATAAGATCTGAAATGAGTTCATGTCTAGCCCGCCATTGAATTTCATATCTGCTGTAACGTTGGGTGATTCTTCCATGATCCACTTTGTACCATGCGAAGGAGGTTGTTTTAGCACCCATTGAGACTATTTATTTGTTGGTTCTCTTTTAATTGAAGTCCTGTTGGGATTGGGTTCATATCTCTAAGTGTATATCTAAGAGCAACATGTTGGCGGGAGACAAAGGTAAAGATCTTTCTGCTTAATTTTCATGTCTATTACAAAACACCTCCTGTGATTCGACATTGCCAGATCACTGAGTTTACAGTGTTGGGTATATGTTACCCACCTGTTCCAATAACCCTATTTGATCTACCATATGTCAAAACACCTGCTGTATGCTTTCCGTTCTATATTTTCTATGTTTACACTTATTTCATTAACTATCTCTCTCAATGTATTCAAGGTGCTGATACCGGCAGCACATGTTTGTCCTTTTCCCCTCCTGCCCCTCCTTTCTTCCCTTGTTCTGTGTTGCTTTCCTCCCTGTGGTGACTCATCAGTAGATGGTGGCAGATAGATGCAGAGCTTGTTAGAGAAGAGTGTGGATGAATCCTGCCCTGCTCCCTTTGCCCAGTAGGACTGACCGAGAAGCAGCTGAGACCCAATCACTGCAACACACCCCCCTGTGTGTGTGTGTGTGTGTGTGTGTGTGTGTGTGTGTGTGTGTGTGTGTGTGTGTGTGTGTGTGTGTGTGCGTGCGTGTCACTGTGTCACTCAAAACTGAGGTTCTACTTCAGGAAGCTCACTCAGGGGTGATGATCCCAAATAGAAAACGACACATGCACGCACACACACATATCCACACACCCCACTGATTCCCAGAGTCCCTGATGTTTGGCCCTAGATCCCTCCTCCATCTGGCTGAGAAGACCAAACAACACACACCTCACCAACGGCGACAAAGCTGTGTGTGTTGCTTCCAGCTAGTGGAGGCTTTAATTTAGCTGGTGCGTTTCAGCCCGTGCCCTCCCCCGTCACAGAGGCACGCGCTGGCTCAGGTAGAAAGTAAAACGAGGCAGTGCGATGTGAGATCATATCGGTTCATATCGGCCTCATTGTCTGCCTTTGTGCTAATACATGCACGCCTGAAGAGCATTACCATTCTGCTTGGTTGATGATAGCAAGAGAGGATGAAAGACAGTGAGAAGAGAAGACACCGAGGGGAGGGAGATAGAGTGCATTATCAGTGTGCTTGGCTGATGATATAACATTTAGGGAGAAGACAGAGCACTTCAAAAGTAAATGAATGACTGCTCATCTGGGACGCCGGGGAAAGATATTTGGGCAGCGGCAGAGGTTAGAGAAGCAATTTTGGACATAATATTCAAATCTCCTCCCAAACCAGATAGATAAATGGAGCTTAGAATAGGGTTTGCCACTCCTTCTGCCAAGGTGCCTTTAAGCTAGGCAATGCCTATACTCCAATGCTGCTGCTTAATGGTAGCCATTAGAAAACGATTTCACTAATACTGGCCAGGTCTAACTACCGGTGTTCAGAAAGATTTGACAAAATCCTGAAAAAATCCATGTTTCCTCATAAACTACAGGCTTGGGGAAGCTTAATAACTAATATTAATATAGGTCATTGCAACCTATTTTTTTTTTGGAGGTCAGTCTATAAACTAATGTAGCTGGAAAGCTAACGACTGACATGTAGAAAGCCAGGAAGATGCTACGCTAGTCAGTCACAGTAGTTTTCACTGCAGCACAATAAGTATGGCCAGTGTTGGGATGTAATAAAGTACATGCACTTAAGTATTGTGCTAAAATATAATGTTGAGTGACTTTTACTTTTAATATTTTCAGTCTATGGTGCTTTATACTTATTTTCCACAACATTTTGGAAGCCAATATTTTACTTTTTCATTTACATGACAGCTTTAGCTACACATATTAAATAAACTAATACATGAACATTGATAAACTCTGATGAACACATTGCCATATTTATAAGTATTACCCAGTGATTTAATAGATATGATTCTGAAATAGGTTATTACTATTAACAACTACTTTTACTTTTATATATTTTTTTATGTTGATGTCTATCATTTTGTACTTTTACTTAAGTGAGATTTAAATTCAGGACTTTATAGTATTTTAACATGTTGGTGTTACTTCTTCCATCGCTAGGTGTCATCTGTTATTTAGAACAGCCAAATCATCCCCATTATCATAAAAAGCATATCTGGCGTCTTGTAGGATTTTCAGAAGACTTTAGCCCCAACGTCCATTAAATAATGACATGAATTCTGTTGTCGGAGGTCAAGTTCATAATATATGTTTTTATACACTAAATATGACAAGTCCACTAACATGTCTGAATTGATGAAGTGATGACATGTCAATCAGATGTGGAGGGAATTTGGCAAGGCAGTACATTTGTTTTAATTTAATTTCAATGTCTAGCTAATCTTCTGGTTTTCAGTGTTGGTTGATTAACTTACTGTACAGGGAGCTGTTGACATTTATTTAAAAAAAAACCTATTATAGGATTTTTGACAGACAGTGATAGAGGATTGGACCGAAGAGAGGGTCAGAAAAAAAGGGACACAACACAAAGGGAGGACAGAGTTGGGGTGCAGTCAGAGAGAAACGCTAACAACAGTGGCTAGATTTCCCCAGCTATCCCTGAGAGTTTATCCTGATTGTCTTGTTGTCTGTTCTCTGAAGCATGTACCTGAGCTAAAGAGACTCACTTAGACAAAGAGAGGAGCACAGGGGACAGAGGGACTCAGCACAAATATACATCAAGCTGGGGAGGAGAGGGGGGGGGGAGTAAGGGGGAGGCAGAGGACAGGCTGTGTTGTAAAAAGTGCAGTGTGTCTGGTCCCATGATGCAATTGGTGCAAGGACATCATCATTATTCAATATCTCTCAATGTATCCATTGCTACTTTGTGAAAAACCCACCCTTGTCTTTTAAAAAGAGATGATATAATATAATATAAAAAGTCAAAATGTTACTATTGTATTATATATATGTGAGCCATGTCCAGTATTAAATAGACCCTCCAGAAAAACGCGATTCTGCGATCGCAGAATTGACTGCATAATCAGCAAAATGGCGCAGATTTTTAAAAGGCCGCATATTTATCAAAAGGCCGCATAATCCCCGCATTTTTCCACACAAAATTGAGAAAAAGAGAAATTAACTCGTCTTGACCATAGACTGTATATATAAAGGTCTTGACGTGAAGTAGTGATGATGATGACGTGACGTCATCAGCTCGCGCATCACAGAAGGTAAACAACACCGTAGAGTGAACGTGTGGAGCTCACACGAGAGAGAAAACACCAAGATGAAAAAATCTGATCCATCTCATTTACCGACGAACATTTCTGCTA
>NW_011352052.1:610159-633969 GCF_000735185.1 Notothenia coriiceps | reverse complement strand
CCCGAAGCTCCCGTGGTCACGAAATCCCTACGTGTCCTGAACACGCTGCTCCATTTTAATGTGCCACTATTAAAACAGGACCTTGTGCCTGCCCTTGGCACAGAAATGGTATTATTACTCAATGTTACATCAAACTGGTACTCCAGAGACAGAGGCAAGCATGTTTGCTTAGTCTTTTTCAAGCTGTCTTTTAGGCAGCTTCATCTGTGTATGTCACTGTCACTTGATTTAAAAAAAAAATCAGATATCCATTCATGTTATTTTGCTTTACTTTTTTATTTGGTGATGTTTCATCTGCATTTTCTTTGTATTGACTTTCAGTGGGTATTATTCAAAGAAGTCGCCTTTATCATATCTAAATAATACTGTCCAAAAATGTTTTTCTGAAGATTAATGATATAATATGTGTCATTTAAGAAAAGTACCCACTTGGTTTTATCTATTGTCATTGATTACAAGAGCAACACGTCTCATTAAATACTCTTAATTATGTTTTACAAATATCAGCTTAATATCACGAGAAAGTACACTTTTTCATGAATAGATTCTAGCATTTTTTAAGTCAAATCATTAATATAATGCAATGCCATTTCTTAATAGTGTTGGTCTATGGTATATGAGTGTTTAAGTTTCTTACTCTTGACCTCACAGCAGGTTATGCCAATGACAACATTTTATGTTAAAACCTTTGCTACTATAAGTTGTTCTGGATAAAAGACTCCCCTATTGTGTGAGAGGATAACAAAATCCACATTTAGGAACAAAGCAGTGTGTTTTGCAAGACTCTGACTGTGTTATTGTACTGTAAGAACATAAGGACATGGGAAGGAGAAGGGAGTAAAAGAGTAATGTGTTTTCATATCAAGGCAATAGTACACGTAGAGTGGGACCGGGGGTAATCAATTGAAAGACATCTGGATATAAAAGCAGACGCTATTCTTTTTATTCATGGGTAATTTCTGCCTTGCTTAGTTTATATTACCTTCCAGGGGTTTTTCATTTATCAGGTAGAACAGCCATTATAATGCTTTATTCACATATGTTGACTTAATTAAAACTATTCAATTAAAAGGTAAATCAGTTATTTTAACCCCCCTCGCTGATTATGTAATATGATGTGATAATAACAGTTCTCCATCAGATCTGATAATCTTTTGGACACATACCACCAATTGCTATTAAGGTATATTTGTATCTGTGGTATACATTACTATAATGTTTTACTGTTCCTGGATACAGTCAGTGTTTGAAATATTAACATCTTGTAGGTATAACTGGTATCCACAAATGAAAAGCAACAGCGAGCCTTCAATCATATTTAAAAAAAAAAAAAGGATAACCATTTAGTCTCCAAACCCATCAAATGTACTTTTGAGAAAACTATAAATATCCCAATGAATTATCCCCATGTGTTTTGAATATTTTAACATAATGTTTATACATTGTTGGTTTGAAGCAGAAAGAAAAAAAAGGGCCTTTTTTAAATTGAATTTTCCGTACTCCCAGATTGTTAAGACCCCAAACTACTTTCTGACCACATACACAGCTTCTGGCCTTCTGTGGCTCACATTCTATTGGTTACAACTCAGCCCACAGCGGTACAACCATGTTATAGCACATATGCACATGATAAGTGAGCAGGCTAGAGGACTACTAACCACTGATGTTGATGATTTGATGTGGTTAGGACCGCAATATAAAGGCCACCACAGAGCGCCCCCACAGTGCTTTACCTCCATTGGGTTCCTGCTTTATAAAACAATTGGCCTAACACAGGAGGGAAAAATATGTAAAGAATAAGAACATTAATCGGATTAGTCTAGTTCTTCTCCAAAAATTAAACAAGTCGTTTTTTTCCTCAGCCTTCTCCGCATTGACATGCATTATATCTATACATACATTCTACTGCCGTCCTCCACACAATGGCTCTATTTATGCCAAATGTGCTGGCTAATGTAGCCTTAATTTGGCATGAAAAATACTGAAGGTGAGAAGGATACATACAATAAAATCATTCGGGATTTGTTAAAGCAAAAATCAAAACCAACAAACAAAACAGCTAAAACGGATTTCAATGCGGCACGCAGAAAAATGTGTGAATTGGTCTGAATATTACTTTTCCCCTCCAATTAGCTTTAGGTTTCGCTGGTGCATCCACAAGCATGTGTCGGTTTAATCTGTTTGGCTCCTTGTGAAGAGCTTAAATCCATTTTTCTTTCGCAGTTACCTCCTAAGTTTTGCTTGTCAGTGGCTGAATGCAGTTGAGTTGTATCGGATCACTATCCTCCCAGAAACGCCTGAGGTCCGTTCCCAGCTTCAGGGCGTTTGTACTTTACATTCCCCACAGAGTGCTGGTTATGGCTTGAATGTGGTAGTGTTGTCACTGCGTCCAAAGCTGCTTGAGGTCCCATTTCCACACTGTGGCATCTGCCTGCATGCCCACACACAGTGAGCACTGGTTTATCTTGTTATGTGGTGCCACACTTTTATACTTCCAAGAGTTTTCGAGGTTCCATTGGAAATCCACTCTGAGATTTCACAGAACACAACCAATATCTAGGAGGTGTAGTGGTCTGGCTTCAACGATCATGTTTCATACACATAGCTTGTGAATATAATATGGCAGTGTTATTGCTTACATAAGTCTCTTGTGGAAAATGAAAGGCCCCTGCGTTTGGTGGGCAGCCCTTCGTACAGTTGGTTAGCGAGGTTGCACCCAGCACTTTTCTTCTCAGTTTTTCCCACATTTTTTGAAGGGATGTCGAGAGTTCCATCTTGATGCTTGATGGTTTGATCTGGAAGCAGTTTGAAGACAAAATGCCCTGCTATCACAACCACATGTTTCTTTTCACAAATATGGGTGTAAGCAGTGACAGATTGTCACTAGGAAGGCAAGTAAGGTAGAACATTTGCCATTGCTTTTCTGAGTATTTATTATAAAGTGCTTACAAAAGTTTCTCAAAGTAATCCTACAACAACAACAACAACAACAACGCAATCTCTTTCCCAACCCTTCACAAATAGCAGTTCAATCAGTGGCTAAACACTTCAAGCCACAATGCTCCAGATACACCTCTAGCGGTCTTCTAGGTAAAAGTCATTTCTTTTTTTACACAACATAGTTAAGTATGTTTTCTAGGCAAGTTTGTAACCAACCTAACTTACCTAGAGGTAAGTATGAAACCTAACTGTTATACGTATATTGCAGATACCCGACATTTGATTTGTGTTGTAACACGTTACACATACAGCAGTTTCCTGAGTAAAAGTCTTGCGTTTCTTTGTATGTATTGTCTTAAAATATGTAATTTACAAATATGATTGGACTTTAATCCAGGAATCCGTTTTATGTGTAATACTTAATATATATAAACCAAAGGTCAATGTTGAGTCATTGTAAGAGAGATTGGAATGACTTGAAAAAACAGTTAAATGATATGTGGTCTTTTCAAAACCCTTCTAAATAAGTATATGCAACACATGCATAAAATACACTGTCATTTTTGCCACAGCCTGTTAAATATTGTGTTTATGGTGTGATAGTATGCGTTCCCAGAGTCTTCATTGCTCCCTTTTTCGATGCTTCCCCCCTCAGAAGATGGTGGTAATCCCTTCTACCAACACTCTTCTTCCTCTGTCTGTGGCTCTGCCAGTGTTTATATCCCAGGGCTTGGTGGCTTGCTGATATTGTGTTTTGTGCTATCATAGCTTCATTCTTCCAAAAACCATCCGAAGCCCCATTTCCACACCCTGACATCTGTTGTCCATATCGTACCCTGGAGCTTAATGGCCACTCACTCTGGTCAGTGTTTACCAGCTATTGTGTTAGTGGATCCAAAGTGCCGAGGCTGTGCTGACGCCTGAGGTTCCAACGTGAGGCAGCTTCCAAACATTCGGCAGCATTATCCTGAGCCAGGCCGCTCTCTCTGTTTCCCTCCTGGTCTCTTATTTCAGTTTAATACAGTTACTACGTTGTTTTGCAGTTAATTTGTAAGGTATTATTTTCCCCAACATGTTCATTGTTTCAGACTTATTATTAGATTCCTCTCTTCCTCGTGGCTACACATGGCTGATGTTGCCTGTTGGTCTTTCTGTATGTATCCTTTAAAGCGTGATGCTGCCAAAGGTATTATATGTCCGTCCTACTGCTAAAATAAATATGTAACGGAAATAATTGGTACTTGATATTTGTATTTCGTTTAAGATTAAGCTGATAGGCGGGAGTTTAGCATCGTAAAGATAATGTTCACGGCATACAATTGTGTTAAATATGAGCTTGTTAAAGTTTCTTTTGATAGCACCACTGGGAGAAGGACTTTAGAAAGACTCTACATCTGAGTAAAAAAAAACTGTGATATGTTTCCATGCATTAATGTTCAACAAGCTCTTTATTCTTCTCATACTGCCTGTGCTGCAGCACCTCTGTTCACCCTCTGTCTGAAACCAGAGCCCAGAAAGAGCAAGTGTACATGGTGATGTCATTATGTTACAGAAGTAAAGAAAGGAGTCCCATGGAGGCATTTCAGGAAGGGGGGACAGTGTGGGAGAAAAACTCCCTCTGGAGGGAACTTTGGGATTTTAGCCTTTACTGACCATTTACATGCACAAAAAACTATTATATATAATAATAATAATAATAATAATAATAATANGAAGTTGTTGTTGCTATGGAAACAACATGACGGAGAAAACTTAATATCTTCTACATATAAAGACGGAGAAAGTAAAGAACAAAGTCGGAAAATATCAGTACAGTATCATAATACTTTAACATAATTGTTTGTGTTACTTTCGTTGCAGTTGTATGTCTTAAATGTAATGTAAATGTTGCCTTCGTGTGTGGTTCGGGGCCATCTTCGTGCGAAATTCACAATTTCATATTCGTGTGTCCATCGGGTGTCAATATCCGGACAGTGTGACAGGGGCTTTACCCCATGCTCAGAATTAAAGCAGTTACCTTTTTATTTTATTTGATGACCATCACAATGGCAGGTTTTGAATTACCAGCTTCCAAAAAAACATAACAAAAGGAAATTAAACCTGCTATATATATATCTATCTCATGTGATTTTGGAAAGGAAGGTTTTAAGAAAGCAAATATTTAAGTTAGAGCCTTCGAGATTGACAATGGTAGAGCCAGATTTGATAAAAAAAAGTGAATGGTTTTGTAAGATTAAGTTAATCTATATGAAAATAGCCAATAACAATAAAGGATGTTCAGTTCAGAGATAGTTAAGCAGCGTTCCCCCATTGTCACAGTCTGTAGCCTGGAATATATGAAGCTGAGATAATAGCACGTAGAGGAGGCCGCGAGGAAGCTGGCTCTGATCAAAACCAATCCATACTCTTAATGCCGCATTGAGATCAATGTTGGCTCAACATGAAGTCAGTTAAGTGGTTATTAATGACAGCAGGGATGTATTATTGTGACATGTGGCTAACGTTCATAGCCCACAGGAATGGGTCAAATGTGATTTAAATACACTGCTCACATATGTTGAGTATTAGAATCAATTGGACTTTATTACATACTGTAAAGGGTAAATGTTACAAATCCTCATTATAGACAGTTATTTCCTGGTGTTTAAGGCATTTAACATTTAGCTAGTTACATCTAGGCTTGCGTTATCGACCTAATGGGTAATATATATGACTATCATTCTACGGTTCTGAGTTATTGTCCTCAGCTCCAGTGAAGGCACATTTTAGGTTTGAGCCGAGTAAGAGAGGAGGTTTCTTGATCTGACTTCTAGCTTATATGTCTTTACTTTGCACTTTATATTAAAAAAGGTAACAAACTGGGCTGGCAGTATATGGCCTGTTATGGCTTGAAAGACTCTGGATACAAACATGTGTTATATTTAATTAAGTTCAACTTTTTTACCAGAGCCTTAGGGTCCATGTATTTATTGTTTTCGTTGGGGGATTTGGTTTTATTTATTTAGAAAATGTTGATTCTTTTTTCACATTGTAACTAGAACCCTATTCCTAAGATAAGTTATTGCTCTTTAAAAGGGTGTACAACCATTACTATGCTAAACATATTATCAGTAGGCCTATATCATTTTATTTAAATATTTGTAAAATGAAAAACATATATATTTTGCGATTATTTCTGGGACTGCATTTTATCCAATAAATGATTATTGTGCTTAGTATGACTCCAGTATGAGACCTCTGTTATATACCAACCGCCCATCTAACCATATTTCCCATATACACAATATCACCTATCAACCTTAGGCAAAATCTGGAAGATATGTTTTTATTAAACGTAACATTACGTTAATTGCGCAAACCTGGTTTTATATTACTTAAAACAAACATAAAGTATTACTTATCAGCAGATAACCTGAAGTAATTGAATTCATTGTAAATGTTTTCCTCTCCACACTGGCCGTGCACAGACACCTTTCTAACACAACTCTCAGCGAGACCAGAGATAAACCCCCTCTTCTTGTTCGGAGTTCAAATGCATTACAGTTAGTGTGCGCCCACACATCCAAACACACAATCCCAGCTGCACACTTATTGCCTCGTAACCCAAGAAGGGCCTTTTATTTCCAATGGGGCAATTACTACCACGGAGGGTAGTTATTAAGGAAAGTAAAGCCAGTACTTTAAATGCCTTTTCTCCCATTGTTTGATACTAATAACACATTTCAGGGGCTGAAGTGTGTTGTTTAGGAAGGAAGGAAAGAAGCAAAGGGGAGGAAAGAGCTGAAAATAAGGGAGAAATTGCATAGGGAGGCTAGAATAGCTCAAGGAAAGGAGGCTTTCTCTCATCCTTTCTCTGCAAATTACAGTTAAAAAAGGATTATCTGTTTTATTTTATTTTAATGTACCAGTATTTCCCTTACACCTTGAACAGTTTTTTGAACATTAGTGAGAATAACAACCATTGTCAAAAAAATTAAAAATAATTGAAGCCGGCTATAGCACTCCTCCAGGCTGGCACCGGCCCTGCTAACTCCACTCTTATTAAAACAGAGCGAGCAGCAGCCAATCATAGTCAAACCAACAATGTTTATGGTAATGACAAAATTGAAGATAATTATCCGCCTAAAACAGTGTGTTTATTCATAGAATTATGCAAATGATGCACAAACCACTTCTATACAGCTTTTGTTTCCCTGCTCTGCAGTAGGTTTTGATGTACTGTATAATGTGAGAATGCTATGTGAAGGGAGAGAAAGAGAGAGAAAGGGAAAAGAAGGACTGGCAGAGGAAGAGGGCGGGGGAGAGAAAAAGAAACAAGAACGAAAAAGATGGAGAAAGTCCATTAACACACTTGTAAATGAGTCTCAGCTATTTACCCCACGCTGGGCCTCTCAAATTACTGACTGTGTTCAGGATGCAGATTGCAGATGGCAATTAAAGATGAACCGTGTGCACAGACACACACAGAAAGACGCACACACACATGTGCCAGCGTAAGCTTGAATACACTCTCCCCAAGGCAGCAGTTCGCTGCAGATCTACTGATCTCCATAGCAACATTCACTGCCGTGGGCGATGGTGACATCATGAAGATTGATTGTCATAAAAAAAGGTAGAGTACAGCAGGGACAGGGCAACGGTAATAGAGGTGTTAGGTAAAGTGCTACAGTGCTCCTCGCTGCGGGCTAAAGCCGTGGTCTACAGTTGGGGGTCTGCTGTGGGGACGAGCAGACATAAGTGAAGGGCCTCAGCTGGGCTCCAAATACTTTTCAGCAGTGAGGATGGAGAGATGGGCTTATGTAACACGGAGAAAATATAGAGAGCTACTGTAGCTCTCTGGGGTTCAGATGCTCAGCGCGTTCCCTCTGCTCTCCTTTCTGTTGATCCACCCTCCTCCTCTATTCCTCTCCTCATCTTTCTCTGTTAGACAGCCTCCTCTCAGCCCTCCTTTCTTGTCCCTCTTCACCCCGCTGACTGATCCTCCTCCTTTTTTTCCCCTGCCTGGTTTTTTTGTTGGCGTTTGTTTTTCTTCATTTTTCTCTTACGTAAGACAGACAGAAGTGGAGCAAGCTTCAAAGTGAATGGCAAAGCCGCCTTTTCCCCTGCTCGCTTTGCTGTTCATGCATGTCATTCCAGTGCCAGCCCCCTCCCCCCTTTCCCCTCCATCTCTCTCTATCCTCATCTTTCTTTCCTCTCTCAACCTTCCTCCATTTCCTCTCACTACTGTACACCAAGTCACTTTTTGAGATGATAACCCCTGACTTTGTCACGGCCACCTTGACCAAAAAACGAGGTGGCAGTGACTGGTTGAATATGATGACCGCGCACTTTCTTGAAGCAGAGACCCTCTTAAAAGAAGTGGGTCTCATTACGTGTGCCTCTTCCCCCTGTCTGCCCTTGTTGTATCACATACAGAGTGATGCAGGGATGAGTGGGGTGGTCCTTCTCTTTGATTACCTGTCAGTGAGCCTGAGCATCAGAGGCAGACGAGGTAAAAGCTATTCCTAAATCATCTCCCTTTAAACACATACCCTGGCTCAAAAGGTGGAGAAAGTCATACCGGTGATTTAACACAACTGCTCGGGATGGCCTAGATACTGGATGTGTTATGAGTACTGACACACACACACACACACACACACACACACAGAATCTGACAGTAAGCATAACGTTGATCCCAGGCCAGAGAGAGACGAAGCATCTGATGCTCCTGCTGTGGGTGGACCTTATGGACCTGACACACCAAACAATAAAAGTGCTGACAAAACCCTCTGATGCGTCGCCTCACATCACATCACCTCAACTCTTCTAAGCAGCACTAAAACCCACGACGNTCTGTTAGGAGGCTGGGAGTGTGTGTGAGATCCTATTGGCTGCAGGCTGTGGTCAGGGACAAACAGCAGGATTGAGGCTGTGTGTGTGTGTGTCATGTGTTCATGATTTAATAAATGCCCACACCGGGTTGTATTTTGGACGTTCTGCCTCTGCCTCCTTGCTTGGTCGGGCCGCTCAATTGTCAGCTTCACAGGGACCTATTTTATTATCTTCTGCCGTTCCAAAGTCATGTCGAACTTTAATCTTGGACGGCGGAGGGTGACATTATCTTGGCCTCCTGATTTCCCCGGAGCCTGACACACAATTATAATCAGCTAGAGCAGCGAGTCACTACCATCAGGAAAACTCCAGTTTAGCTGACCCTCCTGTTTCTACTCCGCTACACACTCAGACGGGGGAGGATTTTCTTTCACAAACCGCCGTGTAATTTCAAAAATACATGGTTGTCGGTTTTAAAAAAAAGCTGACGCAGTGGAGCCATTCAGAGAAAAGCTCGTCTCCAGACTCACTTCCTGTCTGGTGATGTCACTGTGACCTCAGTAGTAACCAGGCAGCTCAAATCACTGTCTGACGATTTTTGTCACTTCAAATGCACTGAATCGTCCTGAAAGTTTAAAGTTATCTTGCCGTGGGTGTTATTTTCAAATAAGGCCTTTGAATCTTTGGATCAGTTTTTTGTAAATGTGTTGTTTTTAATAAAAGGACAGTTTAGTTTTTTCTGATGCAACATTTCCACAGTTACGGTTCCTCATAACTATTTGTTCTTCCAGTTGTTTTCATATTATGTTGTTATCAAATTTGATTAAGTCTTAGCTTATTGGAAGCAACAAAAATAAGTGAAGTGAGGTCTTAAACGGACACCATGATGATATACAAGCAAAGCAGCCATCAATCAATAACGTAGAAGTCATTTCCGTTTTTTGTGAGTTTGTTGTACAATCAGGTCAGTGACATTACGATGACATCATCAGTAACCGGGCAGTGTAGAAACTCAGAGTACAGCAGAAGTACAGTGACTCACTTTAATGGTTTTCATTTCAAAGGTGAAGTCAAACCAAAGTAAACCCATACAGAATCTGACTGAGTGAAGGAACATGCAGTGACTGATTAATCGGATGTATGACCACGACTCACTCAAAGCATGTGACACACACACACACAAAGCAGACTGTAACTAACACACACACAAAGCAGACTGTAACTAACACACACACACACACACACACAGGACAGTGGAAACAAGCTCTGCTCATGTTGTTTATGAGAACATAATGATAATACACTGCAGCTGTCCAAAGGCTGCACAGTTGTTGATTGTGATGTTTAATGCCTGTTTCAGATAGCAGATAGTGAAGAGCAGGATATGAGGGCATATAAAAGTAGAGGAGGTATGAAATCAAGAAAGATCAGCAGCTGGGTTTGAGCCAGAGATGCTTTGAATATATGGTCAAACCAAGGTTTAACCCCCGGCCCCTCCCCAAGCTGTCTCTGGACCCTGACTGGAAACCGTCTCTGTTACCTGAGCCGAGGGGAGGGTCATCCTCCGTGGCGGAGAAGTCTAGTGTGGCACCTGCAATGTCCACCATCTCGTCATCATCATCTTCGCTGGGGTGATGAATGCTGTCAAAGCTCCCGCTGCGGAAACCAGCGTTTTCCATCTCTTCTAATCCTGTTTACAACACAGCAAGAGTCCGCTAAAAACACATCCTCTGCCGTTTCATCAGGATCATATCAACAGGGGTGTGAAGTAACGTTCACTAGAGTACTGTACTTAAGTACAATTTAGAGGTACTTGTACGTTTCTTGAGTATTTCCATTTTATGCTACTCTGTACTTCTACTCCACTACAATTCAGAGGTAAATGGTGTACTTTTACTCCATTGAATACCTTTAGAGATTTGGATGAATGATGTGAAATATAATCAAGTGTTAAATCAGACTTTAGTTCCACCTGGAGTAAATTCACAAGCTACCCTGCAGTATACAAAGTCATTCAAACTAGCTGCACCTTTACCAGCTTTGAGAACACTTTAATGATCAATCATTATAAAATATTTCATATTAATCTGAAATGGACCAATCTGCACAATCACTACTTTTGGTACTTTAACTATATTTTGATGCTGATACTTTTGTATTTTTGCACAGCTCCAGTTACAGGGAACTTTTTTCGCAACAATGTCCGCCACTAGTCTTCGTTTTATTAATAGAACAAACTGGAAATATCACATAGAGAAAAGAAGATAACTAGCCTAACGTTAGCTTAAGGCGTCACTGTGGTGACAAAACTGACAAAAATAACCGTTGGTCTTACGTACTTACCTACGTTAATTGTCAACACGCTCGACCCACTTTACATGTATTTTATAAATAAGGAAGGAATAATGGTAGAAAATGGGTTGTTTTTTACCTGAAAAAAGGCAGCTCGGAAGAAGTCTTGTGACTCGGATTTGTCGTCTTCTGAACCACTGATTATGTCAACAGTAGCCAATGTAAACTTGAAGCTTTGCAGAAATCCTGCGTCATCCTCCGACCCAAAAACAGCTTTCAAAAGGTAGTAAATCACGTATGAGAAGCCATAGTTTAATATTATATTGGTAAGGTGCAACAAATAACGAACTAGATGGCAATTGCCCGCAGTACGTGGTGTTTTGCGACTTAAAACTGCAAGGGCTAGCGTCAAGTTAGATTAATAGCTACAACTTCCGGGTAAGGTTAAAGTCTACCTAATTGTTTGGTAGATAATGAATTTAAAGTACAACATATTTGCTGCAACCGATGGCATTTTTCTTCTATAATTGAACAGTTAGATCTTAATTTTATACCTACATGTTTGTCCTCTACGTTACATTAAATCGTTCCTCTTTTCTTCCGAGATGTCACATTGTACGTTTTATGTTGAAGGTCAAATCTCTCCTTTTCCGGTTAGCGGACTCATCACAGCTGCCTTGACATGTTAATCTACACACCAGGAATATTAGTCAAGTCAAGAGCTATCAATGCTTTTCCATATCTGCTCCATATGGGTCGGTGGAGCAGTTCGACTAATCGGCAATCTCTTATATTTTTACTGCAATAAAATACACATGATTTTGTCAAGGGGAGTTAAATAGCATATACAAAAAAATAAATGTGTGGTATTCATATCACAAGAGAATAAATAAGTTATTCAATAGATGTAAATAATTTAAAGGTCCCATGTCATGGCCATTTCTACTGATCATAATTCCATTGTTGAGGTATACTAAAATAAATGTATATTGTGCAATTTTCTAAACTCACATTGGTTTCTCATACAGCATCTCTGTATAGTATGTGTATTCACTCTATGTCCTAAATGGCTTGTTGGAGCTCCTGGTCCAAATGGACTAATCTGCGGAGCCGTTACGTTACGTCACGTCACTATACCCAAGAAGTAAACAATGGAAAAAGAGAAATCTCCAACGAGGCGTTCTGGGGCAGCAGACAGGTCTTTTCTGTGTTAGAGTTTTACTCGCTATAGGGAGCACTTTGAGGGTTTGTGACTCTGCAGACCGTTTACATGCATAACAAGCTACATAACACACAAGGGGACGGCCGGGTAATAACCAGAAAAGCATGACATGGGACCTTTAAAAAAAACATTAGTGTTTTGCTATAATAATGTGGTAGTGATGGACTGCTTCTATAGGATAAAAACAGTTAAATGGCGACACCTCGTGGTCAACTGTAGGCATTGAACCAGGTCACTTTCTGAGGGAAAGTGGAACATGTGGTGGAGAGAAAATCCTGAAGTTAACAGTCAAAATGTGCTGACAACAAGGTGTTATGTTATCCTGGGTGGTTATGACTTTAGCCCTGATTGATCACGTCTTCCCATGACCTCCGCCCCTAAAAAGACTGCAACCACTGCTATTTAGACATATTTATGGCTATTTTACTTGCATCCTTTGGTTACTATAACCCTTTATGAACACACAGTTAGAAATACACTACATTAATACAGTTGTGTACATTGTAAGTGTAAATATGCTTCTCTTTAATGACCCTCCTCACCACATCCCTCCTGCAGAGCTGCTGACTCCACTCTTCATCCATCAGCCCTTAATCTGCCCTCAACTATATTTACTTAACGTCCCATCAAATAAAAAAACACCCCCCTCCCTCAAGAAGGACATTTGGGTCCTAAATCAGCAAAAATAAACCATTATAACCGAGTAGGGTATAAATCACAACAGGAGACTTGAAACATGTTTAAAATACTATTATTATTATTTATGGTACTCGTTCTCACGTGAGCGTTTTTGCAGTTTGAAATGCAGTTTTTAAGAAGAAAAAAAAAAAGGTCCTTAATAAATCAGAATGACATTGAACAGTAGAAATAAACTCTCAACAAGCCACTTTCTTTCCAATCTTGACAAGTAAAAACGTTTCCAGTCGACTTAGAAAATCGCTTTTATAGTACAAGAAAACACAGAATATGTACAAAACAGAACGAACGAGTGGACATCTTCAATTCCGGGATGTTTGGTATTTAAAAAGCAGGAAATATGTGAGAACAAACTGTGGAAGAACAAGTGTAAAACAGTAACTTTAATACAATTTAAACTGCATGTTTGTTAAAGTAGGAAATGATTAAGCGTCTGTTTTTTTTTTACATAACCTCAGTCCACCTTTCAAAAGCCAAAATATACACATTTCCTCCCCTTCCTTCTCTTGTTCAGCTACAGTTTGTGTTTGTTTTTCTTTATTTGATTTACTCAGACAGGCAGTGGTGAAAGCTTTAATGTCTGAGGTTTGGGAAACCGGTTAAATCTCTGGAGACTTTGGCAAACATTTCACAAAAATGGGGAACATTTGATTGAGTTTTGGCACTTTACTTTACAAAAAAATATACATTTTACTCAATTTTCAAAAGAATACTTTGACATCTGTGGAAAAAACACTTATTTTCTTTCTTGCCGAGATTTAGATGAGAACATTGAAACTACTAAACATGTCTTTGTTCAACAAGCTAAAATCGTACTACAATTAGCTTAGCTTAGCATGACATCTCGAAACAGCTTAACTATGAGATTAAAGTCACACATGTTTGATTTGAGGATTTAAAAATAATAAACATTTACAATTATAAGCTCTGGTTTGTTCTCTGTATATTTACTTTATCCCTCCCGCTTCTTAATTATAATTTTTCTACCTAAAATTGCCCTAAAACACTGTCGTCGAGGCAAGCTGTCTCACTGTTTCCAGTCTTTAAGCTAAGCTAAGCTAACACAAGTGCTGGCTGTAGCGTTATATCTAACACACAGACATGAACTTCTAATCTAACTCTCAACAAGAATAGGAATATGTGTTATTAATACTGTTTTAAGTGAATATTCAATGTAGGATTTCAATGTAAACTGGGACTAGCTAGGGGCAATACACTTTACCAAATAATATTTGAACAAGCTAACGACAGAACTAACGGAACTAATCAAGCTCTTCCCGGTCAAAATATACAGTAATCTCTTCCCGGTCTTCTCGCCCATCTTTTACAACCAATTTTTACAGGCATTTCCAGTCATTTAAAAAACAAAATCACTATATACACATCGTTTACATTATAAACACAAGTGTCTCCTGTACATGAACAGTCATCGCGGGACAGTATAACGCGTCGGTGGAGTCTCAAACTCCACAGCTAAAATACAAAGTGATATGATACTATGGTCGATAATACAGAGTACGTATTGGCAGTTAATAATGCTGCAGCTCACACAACAGTCTCCGTGAATTCTCTGAACCAGGAGATTTAAATAGAAAAATGAAAACACCAGAACAAAAAGCAGCGTCGGAGGAAATGTCTTTGGCAACGTAGTGTTAGAACGAGTTTCATTACAGTACATCAAGTGAAGCAGAGTCCAGTCTGTTATCTTGTAAAGAACTTTCAGAGTGTGTTTTAGCTGTGGTTTTGGTCCTTCTGGAAAGCTTTTAATCCTTAAAGGAATAGTCTGACATTTTGGATTGCTAAATATGAAGCGACAGCGAGAACGCCGTTAGCTTAGCTTAGCATAAAGACTCCATGAAGTCACAGCTAAGACTTATTCTTGCACACAATCTCCCCGTAAAATATAACACATTAAACGGTGAGATTTGGCAGACATGAGTGATGTATTTCTCAAAAATGCTAAACTATTCCTTTAAAACAGAGACACCGTTTTTGTTTTTTCTGTCAGTATAGTCCGTATCCCATGGACATCCCCATGCCGATGCCCATCCCCAGCCCCAGGCTCTCCCTCAGCCCCCGCAGCTGCTCCTCCCCCAGCCGAGTCTTGTCCTCCAGCTGCCTCTGCTCCACCAGCAGCGCCGCCTTCATCTTCACAAAGTGACTGAGAGGGGAAAACACACATATATGTTAAAAATTGTTGGGGAAAATACTGAATGTCCTCGTCCAATATCAGAGTCCACATGGTAACAAAGGTATCCCAACTGTAGCTGTGTACATGACAGGATGTGTGATTACCTAGAAGAGCATCAGGACTGTTTGAGGCATATGATAGCTATGTGATTAACATGATGATTCAGCCTCTATGGAGAGAGACATATGACAAGCATGATCATTTCTGACGTGGAGCTAATCTGAAGTAAACATTGAATACTGCTTTCTATTCCTCCATCTTGTGACTGTGGAACTCCCTCTCTTGGATATCAGCATGTGAAGGACACTGTTCAGGAACTAGTTGATGCTCTGTATGTGATGACTACTTCCATTCTGGAGAGGATCACAGATACATGGATCCTGAGATTGAAGTTCAAGCCGGGGACGAGTGATTATTAACATTTTTTTTATTAAAAAGTATTCAGAAAAATTCAGAATTTTGAGAAAAAGTCAGAATTTTGAGAAAAAGTCAAAAAAAATTTAATGTTGAGAAAAAGTCAAAAAATTTAAATGTTGAGAAAAAGTCAGAATATTTAGAAAGTCAGGATTTGGAGATTTTGAGACAAAATTTGAATTTTTAGAGAAAATCTGAATTTTTAGATTTTTAGACAAAATCAGAAATTTTAGATTTTGAGACAAAATCTGAATTTTGAGAAAATGTCAGCATTTTGAGAAAAAGTCAACATTTTGAGATTTAGAGAAAATTACCTACAAGACTCCTGCATCTTTGTAAGCCCCTCTCTTGTATATCAGCATGTGAAGGACACTGTTCAGGAACTAGTTGTACCAAATACTCTGTGTGTGATGACTACTTCCATTCTTGAGAGGATCATAAATACATGGATCCTGAGATTGAAGCTCAAGCCGGTGACGAGTGATATAAACTATAAACTCAATGTGGGTCATGCAAGGACAAAGCAGGGAAATATTTGACTGTTGAATTGTAAACATTTTGCACTTAAGACGAGATTTATTCCATATTTTTTTCCATTCTATTTCTATGTAAATACTGCTATATGTTACTATATTTAAAGTCAAATTCCTTGTACGTGTAAACCTGGTAATAAACCCGATTCTGATATTGCTTATGGTATGATTTGTCTTAACACAAAGCATACGTTAACATACGGTTTCATCCCACAGGCCATAAGACTGCTTAACACCTGAGCTCTGCAATAAACCGTATTTAAATATGTCTTAATGTACGTTATTTAATTTCATATTCTGTTCTTCTACATATCATATTCTATTGACATAATAGACTTTTTGCACTACTTTGTGTTCCATTATATATGTTGCCTTGTTGGAGGAGCTCAGGTCAGGAGATTTTCATTGCCATTTCTACACTGTAGCTTATGTGACAAGAAAACATTTGAATTTTGAATTTGAATGTACCTGTAGTCGCGGTGCTGCTCGGGGGTCAGGCAGCGGGCCAGCACCCGGCTGACGGCCTGCTCTCTGCGGTCCACGTGGTCCTTCAGGTCCTGAGCCTCCGACAGCTGACGCAGGAGCTGCCGCTTCTTCTCCAGCAGGGGGAGCTGCAGGACAGAGTACAGGTGTTACATTTTGCACATTGAAATACATTCTTTCTTTACACAAATATCATTTTCATTTGTTCTAGCTGATCCTGTGACATCTCACATTAATTTCCTGATATTATTTATACTTTCTAGTCTCCATCTTTCTTAATTTTTGTTTTTGTTAGTTTTAAAC
Source organism: Notothenia coriiceps (assembly GCF_000735185.1). Lineage (NCBI taxonomy): Eukaryota > Metazoa > Chordata > Actinopteri > Perciformes > Nototheniidae > Notothenia > Notothenia coriiceps. The sequence goes on along the minus strand of NW_011352052.1, from coordinate 617,081 downwards.
CCCTTTCTTCAACCAGGCCGAAGCTTTTGGTGGAAATGTAATGCTACCTTTTCACCTCCCTATAGATACAATTAAAAGCCATTTTCTTTCTCTTTCTCTAACCGCTGTAGCACTTTAAAAGACGATTAGATAAACCCACATAGTGAAGCACATATCAAAATAACAGAATTAAGTAACAACCATAAAGACGTCTTCCTCTCCCACAGTCTCTGATTAAGTGGCTTTGTTTTAGTTTGTGCATACTATACTTGTACCACTTAAAATAGCCGTTCTTTGTGCTTTTTAAACGCTGTGTTCAACCACAGTGAATGACACGTACACCCCCCTCTCCCTGTGTTGTGCTCACCCTCTCGTGGTGCTCCGTGTCGGGGTCCAAAGTGTCCAAAGTGCTCTCCACCCTCAGCAGACGTCCGGACAGCGACAGCAGAAGACTCACCACTTTATCCAGGTCTCCGATGAACATGCGGAACTTATCCACCTCGTTGGGTTTACACACCAGCACCACCATGCTCTCCACCTGAACACACACACACACACACACACACACACACACACACACACACACACACACACACACACACACACACACACACACACACACACACAGACACACAGAGATTAATAAAATCCCAGATCAAATGCACGCTGAAGGCCCTTTATGAGCCTGTTCTCTCTCACTGATTGTGCTGTTATGTTAAATGTTTGTTGTTTGTTTTTCATGTATAGGTCTTGATGTTTGTCTGTTGATGTTACATTTCATTTAGCTAACGCTTTTTTATCCATAACAACTTACAATTACCAATTACAGGGACATTCTCCCTGGAGTAACTAAGGGCTAAGTGCCTTACTCAAGGTGTTCCTGGCGGGATTTGAACTCACAACCTTCCGATCTTCAACCTACCTCACTATCCATTAGGCCACCACTATCCTACAGATCACCACTACCCTTACACATGGAGCTGCTGTGATGCAAGTCAAATTTCAGACTTGATCTGACCATTAAAGTATTATCGTATCGTAATAAACAACTTCATTTATATAGCACCTTTCATGCTTGACGCAGCCCAAAGTGCTTTACAGAGTATGACAAAAAAATCACAATAACAAATGAGGAACATCATTAAAATATCTAAAAACAAGAAACAAGAACAGTGATACTACAAAAAATGATAAGCCAAATTAAAAAGATAGGTCTTTAATTTACTTTTAAAAATTCCAATTGAGNCGTGCGTGCGTGCGTGCGTGCGTGTGTGTGTGTGTGTGTGTGTGTGTCAGTACTCATAACACATCCAGTATCTAGGCCATCCCGAGCAGTTGTGTTAAATCACCGGTATATTTAACACAACTGCTCGGGATGGCCTAGATACTGGATGTGTTATGAGTACTGACACACACACACACACACACACACACGCACGCACGCACGCACGCACGCACGCACGCACGCACGCACGCACGCACGCACGCACGCACGCAGGCAGGCAGGCAGGCACGCACGCACGCACGCACACACACACACACACACACACACACACACACACACACACACAGAATCTGACAGTAAGCATAACGTTGATCCCAGGCCAGAGAGAGACGAAGCATCTGATGCTCCTGCTGTGGGTGGACCTTATGGACCTGACACACCAAACAATAAAAGTGCTGACAAAACCCTCTGATGCGTCGCCTCACATCACATCACCTCAACTCTTCTAAGCAGCACTAAAACCCACGACGAAGACTACAGCAAACATCTTGTCATCATGCATGCACATATACGTGACAGGAAGTTACACAGATATCCCAACACGCCATTGTACCATGAATAAATCCCCTTGTAAGGGATATACTGTATGTTCTTATATTAGTGAAGTCCAACAGTTAATGTATTTGTAATAGTTAGTTAATTAAGTGGACTTCAATAAGGTTATGTTCATAGTTGTTGGTAATACCTTTTTAATTGGCTTTTAATTGAATTTATAATTTGTTCTTGTTTTATTCAGCCCTGTGTTGGTATTAAGTTATCTTTTTAATCACAAAGCTATGTGTTACTCTTGTTATTACCTGGAAAGGGTATGTTTTTGGTTTTGTGAAGCACTTTGTGTTCCTTTTTGTACAAAAAGTGCTTTAAAAATAAAGTTTTATTTGATTTGATGTTATGTATTTAAGTGCCAGAAATACAGGTGCAGATATTTTCTTTATTAACGTCATGTGATATTGTCATGACACACACTTTAGAGTGCATAAGTAATAAAGTGAAGATTAAAATAAAACCAGATTAAAAAAAAGTCTGCTGTGATCAATTATAAATCCTTCAAATAAACTCTGAGGGTATGACTTGGTTTATTACACAGGAAAGATGGATTTATGAAATGGATCTCAAGTCAAATCTGAGACAATCCTTTGCAGACTAAGTGGGATCCGAATCGAGAATGTGTCTGAAGAAAAGTTGGCTCTGTCACTGTAAAACTTTTTTGCTTTTGCACTGCTGTTGTATACTGCCAGCGGAAGAAGTGGAAGGCACGCAGAGAGAAAAAGACTCGGGAGAAACCTCTCTAAATGGATGAAACCACTGATTCACGGGGCTGAGCAGCCAGTCAGACAGCTCTTTCTCGGCAACTGCCTCCGATGTAACATGCTGAATCGGCTTAACGGCTGCTGATAAGGTCTATTAAAACCAACGGTGCTGGACATGCCGCTAAAACCGCAGCTGCTCAAAGACAGCGGCTGACAGTCCAACGTCAGCCTGGAGCCTGAGGGGGAAATAACCAGGAGCCTGGTATGAATCCAGAATAGGTTCATACCTCTCGTGCATCTTCTTACCGCCCTGTGGTGAGTAATGTCAAGGCAGCAACAAACAAGGAGCTGTACGTGATGCACAGCAGGGTGTCTTTCGCCTGCTATGTGGTGCTGTTTCTGCCTCTTCCTTTCTGTGTTTTCTAATCCTCCTGCCTTCCTCCCTCTCCCTTTCCTTTAAGGGATGCGTAGAGGCGCTGTTAGTTCATTTATCATACAGCCGGCTCCAGCTCTCAGCCCCAGACTCAGTGATTAATGACGACCGTTCACACACTTAAACATTTAGCTTTGTTTCGCTGACACTCTAGTTACCATACCGGTCACCACGGCTTACTTAACTCTGGGTCACACTGGGGCTGAAACCATATTCAATGACGACACACATTTGTTCCCGCTTCCATATATTCCCTGTGACCTTTAAAGGCTGTATTTTTTTCCTCTATGTAAGAATGTAGATATGTCATTTATCACAGGAAGGACATTACCATATCCACACATTCCCAGCCAATTGGGAAAGTGCCATGTGGCGCTTCTGTACATCGCTTTAAGATATAGATACAGGGTTAATTAAAAATCTTCCACTGATGTTTTATCTAATTAAAATAGGGATGTGACTGGTTCAAAGCATGAAGGGTGCCATACTTGTCTTTCCTATAGATTATCTGTAAAATATCCATCCTTTTTATCACAAATATTACATTACATTTTACTTAAAGGTGGGGTAGGTAAGTTTCAGAAATTGGCTCGAGATAAACTTTTTGTTATATTCCATGGAATGCTCTTAACATCCCGATAGCAATGAATATCTTAAGTGCTTTGACAAAAAATCTATAAAAAAATGTCATCTGTGGAACCCGTAATACTGTAAAAACTACTAAACGGATTGGATTGCCGCCCTTTCTGTCAGCCTTCCATCTCGTGCACGCACAAATGTATCTCGTGCCCTCATTGTGCGTGCCGTCATTGGGCGTGCATTGCAGCAGTACTTCAATGACTCGCCAGCAACAGGCGGCCACTTTCACCATGGCAGAGTTAGGCTCAACATCGTCGACTGGTCGCAAAAGAAAAAATGTAACAGAGCAAATTAAGAACAGATACTTTACCATTAAAGCCCAATGTGACATATATGTCACATTTCAGATATTTCACACTAGGGAGGTTACTTGTCAGAAATGTGTTCTAGGTGGTCTATTTAGTCTAAATGACGTTCCCCTTAATTTCCCCAAAAGTAGATGGGTCCGGGTTCTTATGGGTAACGTATAGGCTTAAAGGCATAATAGAACTACCGTATTATATGTATTCAACTTGCGCCCCGCTGGACTTACTTTTCTGTGGGGGAAAAAAAAAAAAAAACGTCCCTTCTTAGGGCAACTTCCCACTGCCTCCTCCTCTCTCTGGTTTTGGGAAACCTTAAAAACATGAGAAAGGTAGCCAGATATATAAATTATTGTCAACATTGTCCTCCCTTCTTTCCTTTAACATTAAGGGTAAGGACAAAAATACACACCGAAATTATCCTATTTTTGGGGTAATTGTATGTATGTATGTATTTAAGAATAAGACAACCACACTAAGAGTTATAAAAAAGGTGTCCAAAAGAAACATTAAATAATTGTGTAAAGAAATGGTAGCAACATATTCTAAAGAGGCTGGGTCAACATCAATCTTGCAATACTATTATCTCACATAGCCCCACTGATCCTGTGTAGCAGGACTTGTAATGTACATACATCCACTAAGTAATTAACGATTATCCTAATTATAGTCATAATATTGTCATATCTTACACGTGAAAGGTGATTCCACAGGTTCTTGTTTGCAGACTGCGGCGATTAGAGCATCCGTAGGCTGCACAAAAGTCCGGCATAGTCAGGTACTTCTGTAAACACAAAGCCAGCAATTTCCTGTATCATAATGTATCTAAAATGTAAGATGTTTTTAACAAGCCAAACCACTTGGAAGAAATCATGTGTAACTTAAGTTATGTTGAAAAGAAAGAGCAGTTCTGCCTCTCCCACTGGTGTAAAGTTGTTGGGTCAACTTTGTAATACTAGGTCTCACTCACAGCCTCTTGTTATTAGCCAGCTAATAAATACAACCACGGCACATACACAAAGAAAAGTTGCAATTTCAACATGTCCAAGCATCCTGTATCATAGCCATGCTAATAATGTTTATAATAAACCAAACCGTTTGTAAATCAGTCAAGATTTCAGCGATTTAAGAGTATTTTTGTGCAGATCACTCACCTTACAACAGCTACCATAGCGCGTACCAGAGTAGCTGTTGACTGAAGCAAGATGGCTGCCGGTTAGCTACGCTGGAAAATCTCCCATGAGCCATATAGTGTTTATATATATCTATGCTTAAAACTGCCGCGACGTCATCTTCAATGCGACACAACTCACACAACAATGGAGGATGTGGGTGCGATCGTTTGCTTGTTTCTTGGGCCCTTTCTCATTTCTCCAACTCCCCTCCTCGACTCCACTCCTTGACTCCTATCCTCGAGACTTAGTCCCGCCCACAGGAGATGCGAGCGGAGGAGCCGAGGAGGGGAACCGAGGAGAGAGGAGGGGAAGCAGCAGGCGGTTAGAGAGGATTTTAAAAGAGATCCCAAATGCATAATTCCAGGTTTGTTTTTTATTTATTTCTCCATAGGATTTTAGAAAATAGCTCGAAATAAGGTCTGTGGTTGACACACATTTAACAGACTGGTCAAGTTTTGTTCAGTCAGGGTTTTAGGATGCGTCACTGTGCCACTCTATGAGCTGATTGTAATCTGTTGCAAAACTCAAACAATATGCAGGAATGTGAGTCTGTTTCGAAGGCATTTTTCTTTTAGTTTGGTTTGTGATATAAACAGAACAGAATAAAACTGAAAACATTGTACATTTTCTCTATATTAATAAGTCATTGGTTCTTCTTTTAGACCAGAACAGACTGATAACTCAACATGAACTATCAAAAACATCACAACATTTAGTTAACCAAACAGATTATTAGAGAAACTACTCTGCAGATTAATCAGTCAGTGGTTATAGTAAAAAATCAGAAAAGTAGTATGACAAAAACATTATACATATTCAAAACTTCTGTTGATAAATATGGAGTTTTGATGAAGTCATGTATGAATATTGTTTACACAGCCAGACAGGTTTTTTCTCATGTGAATTGTCGAAGGACTAATTAATTGTCCGTTTTATGTTGCACATGCAGATTTGACTTGGACCAAAAATGTCTTATCACACTCAGAGAAGGTTACTTACCCAAATAGTTTAAACCTAATAATAATCACTGTCTTAATTATAAGGTTCAGAAGGGTCCTCAGGGTTGTCCTCAGTCTCTGATTGTAAATGTCTCTCTGGATCTGAGTTCCTGGCTGGTTGTGGTCCTCCACAGTCCTCTCCATCAGCTTCTGTTTCCATGTGTGCAGCTGAGCTGCTGGCTGGAGACTCTGCCTCTCTGTTCTCCTCAGTTTGAGTTTGATGAAGCTGTGAGGACTGACGACCAACACACTTATGGCTTTTGACCTGATGACTCCAGGTGTATCTTTTGTCGCAAACACTGCAGCTTCTCTCCTGTGTGGATTCTCATGTGTTTCTTTACATTTCCGTACCCTACAAAATATTTCTTACAGACTGAGAAGCTAGACGGTTTCTCTCCCGTATGGATTCTCATGTGGTACTTCAAACTTCCATTTTGGGTAAAAGATTTCATACAGACTGAGCAGCTGAATGGTTTATCCCCGGTGTGTATTCTCATGTGTCGAAGTAAATATACTTTCAGTGCAAAAGCTTTCTTACAGACTGAGCATCTGAGTGGTTTCTCTGCTGTGTGTATTCTCATGTGTCGATGTAAAGATCCTTTCAGTGCAAAAGCTTTCTCACAGACTGAGCAGCTAAATGGTTCCTCTCCTGTATGGATTTTCATGTGGGCCTTTAAATTTCTACTTCGTGTAAAAGATTTCTCACAGACTGAGCAGCTGAAAGGTTCCTCTGCTGTATGGACGTACATGTGTCGATTTAAAGATCCTTTCAGTGCAAAAGCTTTCTCACAGACTGAGCAGCTGAATGGTTTCCCTCCTGTATGGATTTTCATGTGGGCCTTTAAGACTGCCAAGGCACAC
>NW_011352052.1:603398-610114 GCF_000735185.1 Notothenia coriiceps | reverse complement strand
TGTGTAGCTCCAATCTTATGATGTGTCGGTTTCGTTGAGGCTATAACTGAGACCAAACTGTAAACAGGATCGAAGGTGAAAGAAAACAAGAATTAAAACCGAGCAATGTAAAAAAGAAAACGCTGGTCAGCGCTACAACTTGGATTAGACGGAACACTTTCACGCGGCCGGACCAACGACCGCCAGTAACTTCATGTCGAACGTTACGCAGGTTACTGCCGTGCGGGTTACTCCGTGCTCTAGAAACACGCACCGTGCTCTACCTTCCCCGACTGTCTTGTCCGGCCGTTAAGGGCTCGCTAACCAATATCAAGGAGAGAGAGGTCAAATGCCCAAGGTGTCTACTGTAAAACAAAATACCCTAAAAAACAGTTTCGTGAAGTACTATAAGTAACGATACGCCCTACAATTCCGTAAGGCTACCACATATTTGTTTTCAACCATAGAGCTCGGTTAAAGAACTTTGAATGCGGGATGGGTGGAAATTCATTTTACATTGACATATAAACAACTATTTTTCCTAACCTGATAAAATCTATTAGTATCCTTTCTGTTCATACCGTGGGGAAGTACGGAACACTGGGTCAGGTAGGGATAAATTAAAATATTTTGTAGTCACCTTACTACAACCAATAATGGGACATAGATATAGAATTTCGCTACATGTCTTCGCGCGTGTACCGTGAAAAGGGTTTACGACACCTTACACACACTATACCATTACAGGAAGGACACTATTTTGGATAGTGTAGAGTCCTCCTTTTTTATGCGGAAATTTTCCGTGTCTCGTTATATACCTTCGCCCTTGTTACACAGTACACAATACCAAGTCGGGTCACACTGGGTCTCAATTCAATTCGGCACCACTGGCCATACCATTGATCACACCAAGTCGCTTGTCGCGGAGGTGACGAGAGAGATCACGACACTTGCCAGCAGTAATTATGACTCAGACCCCGACTCGCGACCCGGCCGACATACCTGGAGGACGTGGGGATTGTCGCGGAGAATCGTAGGGAGAGTGGGCCGTTCCCCTCCCTCCTTCCGCCTCCCTGTCTTTTGTGTCTTCCTTCTCCGTCTTTGTCGTGTGTATCGTCCGCTTTCTGGGGACGACACGTAGTGCATGTCGAGGAACAAACAACGACGGAACCCCAATGAGTGGTTGTCCCGCCATCTCTACGTGCTCTCCATACTTGGAATAAGACCTAAGGTAAGTGCGGTCCGAGGACCCAATAAAGGGGGAGTCCGAGGTCCGACTGCAACGAAGTCGGCCGACAGAAAACTCGTCGACGCCAAATCGCCGTAACAGGTCGTGCACGCAATTATCTGGGAATAGTCGTCGGCAATTCGGCAAGTCGTACATGTAGCCTCCGTCACGGTCTTTCTCGACAGACTGACCCGACCGAGTCGGGGACACCTTAGTCACCAAAGATGTAGGAGGACGGGAAGGAGGGAGAGGGAAAGGAATATTCCCGTACGCATCTCCGCGACAACCAAGTAAATCAGTATGTTCGCCGGAGGTCGAGAGTCGGGTCTGAGTCACTAATTGACGCGGCAAGTTGTGAATTTGTAAATGAAACAAAGCGACTGTAGATCAATGGTATGCCAGGCCTGGAATGGAATTGAGACGCCAGTGTGACCCCACGACTGGTATTAAGTTACGCTGGTGTAAACAAGGGCGAAGGGTATATAAGGACCGGAAATGTTCGACAAAAAACAGAGATACATTCTTACACTATACAGCTAAATAGTGTCTTTCGCTGTAATGGTATAGGTGTGTAAGGGTCGTTAACCCTTTCACGGTCCACACCGCAAAGACATGTAGCGAAATTCTATATCAATGTCCGCAGGGATTAGAGGGTAGAAAGGTGACTTACAAAGAATAGATTAATTTTAATCCCTACACTGACCAAGTTTCGGTACTTCCCACGGTATGAACAGAAGATACTAATAGTACAATTTATAGTGAGGAAAAATAGTGTTTATAATGTTAATGTAAAATGGAATTTCCACCCCATCCATTCAAAGTCTTTATACCGAGTCTCTATTTGAAAAAACAATAAAGGTACCTTACGAGAATTGTAAGAGGCTACTCGTTACTATAGACTTCACTGATAACTGTTTTTTTTATTTTGAGGTATTTTTACCAGTAGACACCTTGGCATTACATACATTGTTGATATTGGTTAGGCGAGCCTCCTAACGGCGGGACCAGACAGGTCTGGAAGGTAGCAGCACGTGCGATGTTTCACAATAGAGCACTAGGGAGTAACCCGCACGGCAGTAACCTGCACGTAACGTCGACCATGAGTTACTGAAGCGGTCGTTGTCCCGCCGGTGAAAGAGTGTCGCGCGAGCGCAGGACAAGTTGTTATCTAGCCTTCTGTTGACCAGCGTTCTTTTTTGACAGATGCCTCGATTATAAATTCTTGATGTCTCTTTTCACCCGTATTTCGCGGATCAGTAGTCGGCTCTCAAGTTGTAATAGCTCGAACGATAACCGACACATCATATACTGATTGGGAGCTGACACTAAGATCGATAACGGCTGGGGTGTCTGATTACGAGTGTAGACGTCGGACGGAGGTGCCTCCTCCACGTAGGCAAATTCCTGTCAAGTACTCTGCCTTATCTGCGCGCTGTCGCAAGGAAAACTGGAGCGAGGTACAGTGAAAGTGTGTTAAGAGGTGATGATCTGGTGTGCGCTAAGACGTTGTATAGGGCGACACTGCGGAGACCGGTGTTTCAGGTGATATAGTATGTGATTACGATGAAACGAAACGCTACATTTGAGGACGTTAGACTGCAGACTGTATTTGACGAGTATGCCGTAGCAAGGACAACAAACAGCAACCGGAGTTAACCCGAGTTCACAAAAAGGGAGCTTGTATAATATTTATACATTATAGTTGATATGTAACGTTACTGCAGCCTGCTCTCGCGGAGGAGGTGCTCTGTCAGGAAGTCTGAAGGAAGGGGCGGATTCTTTTTGGCTGTGTACTTTCAAATTTTAGTCCACTCGAGCCGGTTTCTGAAACTTACCTACCGCACCTTTAATATCTCCAACAAAATTATAATCTACATCTTCCTTTCTTTACGGACACTGCAATCTGACGTCTGACATAAATTCTGCTCATACGGCATCGTGTTGCTTGCGTTGGTCAATTAGGACAGTGTCTCATCGACATATAATAAATATTGTAATACAAATTAGTTTTTTTAGATGAATTATATAGAAATGTGGCTTATTTTGACAGCATCACCACAGTCAAGCATAAAAAAAACAATAGCTCTTATTTCCCATACTTATACAGATGCTTTCATACACATCTGGGGTGAAAGACAAAACATGAGTGAGAGGAACTGGAAAAGATAAAGCGTTCAAGTGAAAGAGTTTGTTTCTGTCTGTGTGTGGTTGTGTGTGCGTGAGTGTGTCAGGGAGCAAGGCAGAGGCAGAGTAATTTAGTGAAGTGACTCTGCGTTGACCTTTAGCAACTCTCCAGAGCAATGTCAAATTCAATTTCACCCCTCTCCAAGGGAAGCAGCACATGTGTGGTAGAACAGGTGTTCTTCACTATTGTATACTTCTTTAAGGGAAGAGAAGAGACGTTGGGAGATCAGTACATCCTCAAAGGTAAATCCTCAAATCTTCAAACAGGCAGAGGTCAACATGTGAGGCAGTGAGAGAGAGGGGATGTGAGGGATAAAAGGATGAGAGAACAGATAGAAAACAGAGAGAGAGAGAGAGAGAGAGAGAGAGAGAGAGAGAGAACATGAAGAACAGAGAGGCGCTTCATGTTGAAGGGTTATAGTCTGCTTCAACCTCGTATTCAGTGGAAATGACAAAAGTCAAAGCTACAGTGGCTTTTATAGAAGGAGTATTATAAAAAAATATATAAACACGTCCTGTTGATACCCCTGGTACCCGTCACTGATTCACTATATTAGTGTCAAATAAGCATAATCCCCCCAAAAGTGTAGGGGATATATTATTAAATTCAAACAGCAGGTACCAAAAAAGGCATACGGTGTGGAAGTAAACTGACTTTGATGAAAAATGTGTTTCACAGGAGTACAGTCGTCATAGCAACCTGTAACAAAAACAGGAAAATAGCCCCCTTTAAAGTGAAAGTCTGAAATAAAATAAAGAGCAGCAGGATTGAAATGTAATTGCCTTTGGTCAAACCAGAAAGTGGCATAACAAAAATGATTCCCTATGAAGAAGGTTATGTTGGAACATCACGTGGTTAGCAAGCTAACAGCTAACATGCAGGTCACCGCTAATACTGGCCGGCCAGGATAGTTTCTATTGAGAACTGATGACTGAATAAAAAACATTCAGCTTCTTTTGTGGAGCAGTTTATAAACGACATACTAGAATTGTATAAAAATGGTAATAGAGGATTTTAATGAATTCGTATTTAATTGCCGCACATACAGCATGGCACACAGTAAAATGTAGTGTCTGAATTAAACCCATCCTAGTATTAGTACATTAGTATTAGTAAACTGGATGGTGTGACACATCTAGTATGATTTATTTTCTTCGAATTTCAGACTCTGGATCTCATTCTGCCCAAAATATCATGACCGCCTGCAAAAGTTTACCAAAGTGGAACTTTACATGAGCCCTGCATGGATTAGCTTCGCTTACACAAGCGAATCCTCTGTTTGGAGCAATTCCGTTGAAATGGAGAAAAAAAGAAAAGAAAAAGTCACCGTTTGGTTTCTTGGACAGTGTTATAGTTCTTTACAAAATTGAGAGGTAATTTTGGGTAAAAGAGTGGGATCAGAGTCATAGCTACACTCTACTCCTTTGAGCTTGTCAAAAACATATTGCGAAACACCAGGAAATTCAGCAATGTCAGTGTGGGGGAAACTTCTGTGTAGCAATGCAGTGGGAGTCACCGACTCAGGAAGGAGACGCGGGATGAGCAGGAGCTCTGATGTCAAACACTTATGGTTTATTTAGGAGCTTCGGCCGGAGGATTCACATCACAAGTCACAGCAGTCACGATCTGACTGCACGGGAGAGTTGCCACGTCAATTCTGGAGCGCCTCTCTCTTGCNTTTGATGCAAAACTGTAATGTGACACTCTCTGTGGGAGAAACTTCTGTGTAGCAATGCAGTGGGAGTCACCGACTCAGGAAGGAGACACGGGATGAGCTGGAGCTCTGATGTCAAACACTGATGGTTTATTTAGGAGCTTCGGCCGGAGGATTCACATCACAAGTCACAGCAGTCACGATCTGACTGCACGGGAGAGTTGCCACGTCAATTCTGGAGCGCCTCTCTCTTGCTAGATCTTTTAAATGGTTTCACAGAGAGTAATCAACATATTTTGAGAAGATAGCCTAAACAGCTGGGAACACTGAGTTACTTGCACCTATGGCCTCGAAGATTTCACACCTCGGAGTCCNGTCCCAGTGTACCCACAACAATAAACCATTTGTGACCGAGAGTTGCCCGGTCATAGAAATGGGAACAAAAACAAATGGCTGAATCAGCCCATTACCTTAAGGGAGATAACAGACATCAGGGTTGGTCATACACGTCAAATGGCAAAAAGGTTAGATATCTAGGAGTCTAGAAGAATTATTCCCTAACAGTCAGCAACTGTAGGTCTATTACAGATGTCTACGTCTCCATGGCTCTGTGTGTGTGTGTGTGTGTGTGTGTGTGTGTGTGTGTGTGTGTGTGTGTGTGTGTGTGCCTCTACATATTGCAAGTTGAACTAAAATAGATATAAGAGTCCCTCCTGCCACCCGGCCCGTGTTGTTGGGTCCTGCTCTCCGAAATAATTGATTCAAATTATTTTCCAGTAGAGTGCACCCATCTGCTGGCTTTGGGGGACGGTGAAATCCTCTATCAGTTGCAATTATCCCACAGTAACTGAGGATCGTGCTGCAAGTGTGTGTGACCTGGCTGCTGAGTGGTGCAGGGGGCATGTGCGAATATCAGTGTGTGTGTGTGTGTGTGTGTGTGTGTGTGTGTGTGTGTACTTGTCGAGCTAGTGATAAAGAGAAATGCTATAAGTGGAGTGCTGCGTAAGCGTGAGTTGAATCCCTGCATCCCTTCCTCAAGGGACGGCAAATCCATGACAAATCAACCCGAGGGAATAAACGCCCAGTCAGTGAGTCTGAGAGTGAGCACGTGTGTATTACATTTAGAGCTTTGTGTAATACGTCACATACTGTAAGTGTGTGTTGTTCTGTCTCACAAACCCAAGCTCAAACTAAAGTCCAGAAAATGTACCACAATGCTATTCTGGGGAGGTGGACTGCACTAAGTCACCACTGGGGGACAGCACTAAATCTGGCAATAAAGTGGATGGCTACTGCCAAGAAAACAAACCATCCTACACAACCTTCATTTTGTCTCCTTTGAAAACTGAAAATGTCAAGTTGTCCGAAAGTAATATTTGTGATTGAAAACAGGCCGGCTTTCAGTGTTCGCACAGGAACACATCCCTGAGGACTCCTGAGGCCCTGAAGCCTTGTAGATATGTGGGATGATAGAAAGCGCGCACACACACACACACACACACACACACACACACACACACACACACACACGCCACTGTTTGTTGGTGCTGTGGTTCAGTGTGTGTAGTCCTGAGTGACAGAATCTGTAGCTGTGGGATTTTGGTCTTCCAGCTGAAAGTGACATAGTGTCAGTGCAGCAAGGAAATCTTTGGAAAGCAGGGGACTCTGAC
>NW_011352052.1:583707-600562 GCF_000735185.1 Notothenia coriiceps | reverse complement strand
CGCAAAAGTAAAAGTGGAACCGAGAGTGGTATGCCGCTGCTGCGGCTTATATTCAGGTGCGGCTTATAGTCTGAAAATTACGGTACACATATGATGTTTGTCAATCTTAAAAAATAATTTCCATGTCAAAAAAGTCACAGTTTGTCGTAAAACTGTTGAAATATAAGACTATGAATAATACGCAACTAGAAAGACTACAAATCCCAGAATCCCCGTCCCGCATGCTGGCTCTTACGGAACCGACTAACTCCCCTTGTGTGTATGTACAGCTCTCAACATGCCCAGACTTGGAGTGATTTTCACCTCTTTTAATACTTTCCGCCTCATTCTGAAAGAAAGAAGTGAAATGTGCCAACATGACGGCCATCTTGGTGTGTGGTGCGAGATGGGAGATGTAGTTCATTGAGCGGTTTCACACAAAGAAAAGTGTAACTTCACATTTTGATTTTTTTACTTGCAAAACTATCTTTTAAATTGACAAACATCATATGTATAATTTGTGGCACAATTCAAACGGGATCCAAAGATATATCTTTCTCTCTCCATTGACTTCAATACATAATTTTTCCGAAATAAGGTCCCATGGAGGTCCCCAGGAAAAGGAGGGACTTCACCTTTCTCTTACGTTTGGGTATTTTATTTCCATTTGAACTTGTATTAATGTCTGATTTTATTTCAATGCAGTGCTGAAATGCTTTTTTTATTCTTTCTTCCTGTTGCAACAACGTGAAGCACTTTTGAAAGATGCTGTCAAAAAACTATAATTGATGTCTCCGCCATCTTTACTTCACGAACACAGCAGCCACATTTCTAACATGACACAGGGAAGGAGAACATCCACCATCCACTAAAACAATACACCTGATCTGACAAGTTAGACTGGTTCAAACCACCATCAGCTCCGAGAAGAATGTTCCCGATGAATGACAGCGAGAAATGTGTTCTGTCTTCCTGTCTGTCGCTGACACACCAACATACCTTTCAAAACGTACTTTCTTTAACCACGTCACCAATCGAACTTAGAAAACTGTCTGGATTTACGCAACACACACACACCACCATCTTCAAGGCTACGAGAGTCAGCTGACGGTAATAAAAGCCCACATGTAACTATAGCCAGGTGTTAGTGAGAACACTGCGGAGTGAAGAATGTCATAACAATCATTATATGCTTTGCTTCCACGAGGTTTAAACCAGCTTGTCACTTGCAAACAATCTGCTGTGCTTCTGGGATATTAAAGTTGTTTACCTGCGCATCTTAAATTGATTATTGTGTATTCTAAAATGCATGTTGTTTAGCTAATAAATGAATGGGAAATGTTTGAGTTGTTATTGGCCATCTTTTGCACATCAAAAATATATCCGAGAAAAACGTTTTAAGTGTCACTAATGCGTTTAATATTCAATTTCTGTCAAACAAATTTTAATGTCATCTATGAAAATGACACATGCATGTCTCTTGTCACATGTCATACATCGCCATGTGTCCCCACCCTCTTCAAAAGCTCATCATCTAGTTTGTCTGCTTAGATCTCGGTTTTCAAGCTTTGAACGTTTTTAAGTTGTATTATTTGTTATAGAGTAAATAGGTTAAGATAACAACAGTTTGTCCTCGTGTGTTATTTTCTATTTAAAGTGGATTTGCCCCATTTACAGTAAACACAACCACTGTGACTGACCTTTGTTACTCATTCATACAGCAGAACACACGAGAAAAGAACAGGAATTTGTCATTTCCATACATTTAGGAGAAAAAGTCAGATCAAACGACACCGACAAGAAAGTGGACTAAAATGCAAACAAGTGTTAAGGACTCCAGTTTGACCTCAGCTGCAAAGTTATGACCGTATAAAGAGGAACAAAGCGGCCTCTGTGACCCTAACCATGCATCACAGAAACATTAACCACATGAGTCAGTGCCTGCTGGGTTGTAAATGGTCTTAAAGATAAGAAAAATACATTTAAAAAGGAGCTAAAGGCTAACAAAAGCTAACTGAAATGCAGCGGGGGAAGAGAATACATCAAACGTGTAACTCAAGCTCAGCCTGTGTGACAGTCTGACAAGAGATGATGACAGGCTGTCTCATTTAAAACTAGATTTGATCAGATTTAAATATCCCAAAACTCACCACCCTCCACCAGAACCTCCTGGTCCAGCTGTTTGGTCCAGAACTCCCAGTCCATCTTTCTCTCACCCCAAAACACAACAAATCAGTCGCTGCTAAAACTCAAAACTGGAGTCTCTTCCCTCCTCGAGGAAGTGGACTCCAGCTGAGCTCTGGGAGGGAGTCACGATTGGCTAATGTGTCTGGGAAGTGGATGGGGATTGGCTGAGCTGGTGGGAACTGTTTTTAATTGGTCGTCAGGGTTTAGGAGCTGCTCTGATTGGCTGAGGTGGGTTTCTGCGTATTAAAGGGGGGGTTTGTGTTTATGAGGTCTTCACCTTTTGACTCCTGTGAGACCCTGGGAGTTTTTAAAGAGGTCAGGCTGTGCGTAAGGTGAATGTCAATTTTCTGGGAACATCAAATGCTGAAAAGATCTATGCAAAAAAAAAAAAAAAATACTGTGACGGAAATTATACGGAAAGAAATTCAAAAAGATCTGATGTTATACTTGAAAAAATTATATTAAGTTCCAAAAAAAGATATACAAAAGTGTAAACTTTACACTGTGGTTTCTCAATATTGTAGAGATAATACACCCACAGTGCTCACATGAGTTAGCTTTTAATGGATATACAGCACTGAGTTACATTCGATAAGGCTCAACCACAAAAAGCAAATCACTCCGGAGTGCTTACATTGACATTTTGGGACTGGACTATTTCTGTTATTTGACTTTTCTGATGGCTTTGTGTTCTTGGAAAGAAATGGTCACCAATGACAAATACAAAAAATAAGAAATGATGTCATGATGATGTATATCTCAGCTGTTCACTTAACCCCTGTAGTGCAATTCATTTAATAAGCATGCATGTGCTTTCTATAGCCTGTCGAGTGCAAGGAGCGCAGGAAACTGGAATGGACATCCGTCAGTATTTCTGATATTTCAAAAAAGATTGATCTAGTTAATAATCAATAAACAAAATAATAAATCTGTACAAAAAAACATTCCCAGATATATTTCAACATGTCGAGTGTCCTTCCAAGTCCTTCTCGGTAAATCGGTCAGCAGAAGTCCCTGGATAAACTCTGCTCTCTACAAACAAGGAATTTCCTCCTGCTGAGCTCGTGTGTGTGTGTGTGTGTGTGTGTGTGTGTGTGTGTGTGTGTGTGTGTGTGTGTGTGTGTGTGTGTGTGTGTGTGTGTGTGTGTGTCCTAGAGTACGCACTATAATCTTACATTTTCACAGAATATCGCGTCACAGTCTACTAACAGTGACACATTGCGTTATATTTTCCAGATGCACACACACACACACACACACACACATTTAAAAAGGCTGACAGAAAAACACACACGCTTGAACACACACCGTCTCCAGTGACGATTCGAACCTTGAACTCCTGAGGTCTAGTTGCCATGGGAATCGGCGTCCCATGTGACCCCCGTGACACCTGGCGACAACAAACAACCTCTCTGTACCATGTTGCTGTCGTTAGCAGCGTAAATCATATTTCCAGCGTCAGAGGAAATTGAATAAAGTAGGAATGTGCGTCTCTGCCGTTGATTCGATTATTTTGTATGTCCATGAGATCACGTTTTTCCACGTGCTGGAAATAGACTCTAAAGTGGTGTGACGGTCCTGCTGGAAAACTACGGAGACTTCAAATTTAAAAACCGGGATCGGATTGAAGAGGGAAGGAAACACTTCGGAAGAGTTTTGATCAACCGGGATTTCCTTACATTGATGTTTTGAACGGCTGAAACACTTATCTAACAATCTCTAACAAAGAACTTCAACTGGGTATTAAAGAGGCCCCATTGAGCTTTTTAGGGTTTCCCTTAGTGTGGTCTATAGGTTAGGGTTAGGGTTATGACCCAGCCCTACAGATCATATATGATGTTGTGAGAGAGTCCTGCACCTCGGTAAGAAGCTGAATTGGCGGGTAACACCTTCCAGACGTTATGAGTGATCTCAGAGACAGAAAGCCTATGCATGATGTTTTATCTCCAAACAAACCCTGAAGCTAAATGTCCGATTACAACAATGATTAGCACTGACTGAAGGTTTCAGTGTTTGAGTCACACCGTTAGCTTTGGATGATTATAACCACAAGGCTGCCATTATGACCGTGTATAATCACTTTATGAGCAATCTAATGGGCCCAGAGGAGCATCTGTGGTTGAGGTGGTAGCGTGAATGTGAAGAAGAGTACTGCAGTAAAAAGGAAGGAGCTCAGAACAGCCCTTTTTTCTTTCATGGAAAATTAAAAGAGGATTTTTTTTTCCTACTACATACGAAAAAGCTGGACAGATTGACGGCTGTTGTGAAATTCAAAATGTCCCGGGATGACGTCTCCTTTAGGCGTAGGATAAGAAACACTGATACGTTTCATTTGAAAGCCTGTTAGTCTGCTCTAAACAAATATATTTAAATATACTTTCACTCATCTCTTTACACACACACACACACCACTTCTCTGCTTCCTCTCCACAGTGAGTCACTACTACACGTGGTCAAGTGGTGTCAAGTGTCAACACTTTCAAATGTTTCAATAAAACTGAAGGGGAAATCAGCCTGTTCCGGTTGGGTCCCATCAACCGCCTGCATAGTTTTAATCCTATTGCATTCTCATTGCTATCAAGAGCTGTCATCGCCTCTTTTCTGACCGTCTGTTCTTCTGAGTATCACACAGGACAAGCGGAGAGCTGCCAACTCCCTTCAGAGCGCAGAGGGATCTTTCTTATGATAATTATGGGATTACAACGGATGAAAAACTAGCCAAGAGCTTAATGTGTTATTTGGAAGGTAAACACAACAGACGCGCTTTCGAGGAATATTGCTCAAGAACACTGTGGGTAACAACCCCCATCCAGTATTTAGACGTGCAACTCCTCCTAGGCTCTTAAATAAACATTAAGGTGCAATGAGTCCCTTAGCAACAGGTTACCCAAGGAGAAATGATTAGCACTAAGAATGGGTTCAAAGAGGAACTGCTTGGCAACACGTCCAAGTGCTCGCTAATGAGCAGTGTCCACTGTCTGAGAGGGGAAGAGAAGTAGGAAGTGTGAGTGAAAATGCTAAAAACCCAGGAAATACAATTGCTAAGGATGCTAATACACGTTTCTTTCGTATATCTGCACAGGGACTGTAACCGAGGTGATCTCTGGGCCCATAGATCTCGGCCTCCGTTACGGGTAATATAGCACTAAAAACATTGCACAGGAAGCAGGGGAATATATGTNTTTACTCGTTCGTTATCTGACCAGCTTCAATCTTGTAGGCTACTCACTTCGTTTCTTGTAGCCCTCGAAAGGGTTTTGGAGGTTGATGCCTCGGTGACGTTCACCGAGGCATCAACCTCCAAAACCCTTTCGAGGGCTACAAGAAACGAAGTGAGTAGCCTACAAGATTGAAGCTGGTCAGATAACGAACGAGTAAATGAAAACAGAATGAGGCGGAGAAGTGTGTGTGTGTGTGTGTGTGTGTGTGTGCGTGCGTGCGTGCGTGCGTGCGTGCGTGCGTGGGTGTCGGTGTGTGTGTCGTTGTGTGTCGGTGTGTGTGTGTGTCGGTGTGTGTGTGTGTGTGTGAGATTAAAATAGCCCAATTGCTTTTACAATAAATAAACATTGAATCTGTTTAATTGAATAGGAAAGGGGTTTAGTGGCAGGTTGAGTGTAAGAGAGAATAAATAAGACAGCCCAATATTTTAAAAGAAAATCTATACTTTTTCGCAACTTCCCGCAATTTCACCGCATAAAATCACATAAAAACCCTGCATGTTTAATCGCATAATCAAGGATTTTAGCCCGCGTTTTTCTGGAGGGTCTAATTAAACATGTTGAAACATGTCCTATACAACCATATATTTTTTTAAAGAGGCCCTATTTTGGGGGTTTCCCCTTTCTGGCAGTGTTTTATACAGGTTTTTGTGCATCTAAAGTATACAATCAATGTTAATTTTGCAACATCATTCATGCAGAGTTTGATTGACAAAAATAAAGAGAAAGTGAATTCAATGAGAACCTAAAAGTAGACGCAGACAAATCTTGCTACACCTACGTCAGTTGTCAAAATATTGGTCAAAAGCTTTTTATTCTAAGTGCCAGCTAAGATCACATTTTTCACATTACTCTGTTATCCAAAGGAATCTCGGATGAATTGGAATCAGTTGCCTCAGTAATGGGCAACCTGCCAAAAAAAAAAGCACTGTAGCTCAGAAGAATAGCCAGACTTGAATCCTTTTCTCTGCTATCAATGCCAAATATGGTACGCCTACCCTTTATACATTACTCCATTTCCCTCCTTATCATTCCCACATGCAGTTATTTTAAGTCTTCCTGGATTAGTGAGATATGAATGTCTAGCCAGCAAGACTCTCTATCCAAGATATTAAGAGGCTCTGTCTTGGCTTCCTATCACCAAATCACTCACTCTGCTGTTGGTTCTTTTACACTAAGTCGTTCTGGATAAGTGTCACATTAATGTCGACAATGAAAAGACACCTGCGTTTAAGGAAATCAATGGTAACCCACCAGAAGGAATGTGCATTGTTATCCTCCTGAGATAGAGGGTTGAAGAGTGTAATCTCTAAACTACAAGTCAATGTCTCAGTGAGTAGAATGACGCTAAAACATTACTAGATAGTCATGTTGTCTGTCTTGTGGCCTTTATAATGGCCTGTGGACAAGTAGTCTGGATCAGGTATCTAAACCTGCAGGGAGAACTTCAACTGCCTCGGATTAAG
The DNA here is from genome assembly GCF_000735185.1 of Notothenia coriiceps. Taxonomy (NCBI): domain Eukaryota; kingdom Metazoa; phylum Chordata; class Actinopteri; order Perciformes; family Nototheniidae; genus Notothenia; species Notothenia coriiceps. Next base: position 593,712 of record NW_011352052.1, on the reverse strand, counting down.
CAACGATTTGAACTGGCACAGCGATGTCCCTGCTTCCTTCTGAGGGAGGTAGGACTCAGCAGACATTGCCCCATCCTAATCTTGACTGGTGTTGATTGTCAGCTTCAGCCATCACAATGTAATCCTACAATTCAGAACTAGAGGGTCATTGCTGGAGTCACCACTAATCCACTTGCAGTCGCAAAGGTAACAGTGGTGAAAACACTCCTATTGTCCAATAGCAGAGAGTCCAAGGGATACTTGATGTGGCCCAGGGCAGGTCCATCACAACGAGGAGATACAGGCAGTATTGCAGGATTACTAAAAGCCATCCGAGATGGAATCCTGGGAGAATGGGGATAAAGAACTGGGAAATATGGCCAGCTTTTTTAAGAGATGTTGTAGAGGTGTCCAAAGATAATCGGTCAATATGTTGTCGGCTGTCGTTTTTTTCATGTTTTTGCAATTTTACTTTGGAGTTCTGCTCCACAGTATAGAAAAAACAGCATCATGAACAACACAGTAGACAAGTCAGTACTCAGAACAATGACTGTAGGTGAATAGTAATGGCCACACCAATGGAGATACCCAAGCAAGAGAGGGAGTACATTTGAATAACACTTGTCTTTATGGTCTAGACTAGAGAATGAGATGCATTACACTTCACTCACATCCAGTCTGCAAGATGTCCACAGAGAGATTATAACCGTGGGTGTTGGCCACAGGTGTTTACAGTACAATCTTCACCAAGGCCCAGAATACCCATTCAGTGCCCACTGCATGTGTAAAAATGCTCCAATGTGCACTAACAGAGCTGCATATCCTTTATTACTTTTCCAAGATAGAAGGTTTTATCTCAGCCTTTTTTATGTCAGACAGCAGTGTGAGAGACTACAGTATATGCCCCCTCCGGGCGGTGAGGACCCTGCAGGAAGACACACAATAGGGAATCGAACAGACTATGTTTCTCCGAGGGCACAGATAGCAGAGGCAAAAGTGAACGTCTCCTCGCAGAAAACAGAGTAGAGAACTCAGAAGGTTCAACTACCACCGTAAAACAAGGTTGGCACAAAGGCTCTACGACTTGAAAACCATATCAATCCAATTTAAGTGTTGCATTGAAAAGAAGAGACTAATTACATTGTCTTTACAAGAGGAAAGAGTCCTCTCATTGTAAAGATTGTGAATTATCTAGGTACTTCATGATCTCAGCCGTAGTAATCTCGCACTGTTCATCAAAATAAATGACTCCACCAATCATTTTGGGTCACTGTGAGGCTGACAATTGAGCGGCCCGACCGAGCAAGGAGGCAGAGGCAGAATGTCCAAAATTATAACCGGGTGTGGGCATTTATTAAACTCGAGCACAGGACACACGGCATCAATCCTGCTGTTTCCTTGCGAACAGTCACCAGCCACAAGGATCTCACACACCTCTCCCAAACAGAAAAACCCCAGAGCCCAAATACCCACACACAGTAATCAGCAATTAGGCACAAGTGGGGGGGGAGGAGACAACACAGGGCACCAGGTGCACACAACAGCAACAGACATGGGGAAAGGGGAACACTTTTCAACATAAAACCAGCAAACAGAGACAAACTAAAACACAGACAAACTACATACACTTCACCACCAACAAAGCTACACAACCCGTAACAGAGGCCGAGATCTATGGGCCCAAAGATCACCTCCGTTACAGTCACGCAAACTCAACATACCACTAAAGGGCAACCAAATATTTCCAACAAAATCCCATGGTCCAAATTTGAGAGATGGAATTGGCAATTCTAATCAGCTGTAGTACCGATTCAACAAGCATGATCAGTCAATGCATAGAGACTGATTACATCTTCTAAGAATCAATCCGTAGACATTGTTACACCAACAGAGTGAGAGTCTGCCTTCACACACCACTCACCAACAAAATGATACTCAGGCTGAAGCCAACTTCTAGCATTGTTATTTTCTGGATTCAGTCCAGTGGGCTTCACTGGCAGGCGAGCACATACTTACTGTGGATAGAGTTGTGATTAAAGAATGAAGAGTATCTCTGCGGTTCTTTATCACTCTGCCTATTTCTCTCCTTGTCCTTTCTCTCTTTCACTTTCACTCACTATATGCTCCCTCATGTCCTTATTCTCTCCTTTTGATCCCTGTTAACATTATATAATAACAATATTAACACATACCTTTTTTATGTTGCTGCTGCGCATGGCAGTGTCAATTCTGCTCATTATATTTATGTTATACATTTTTAATTTGTCTTTTATCATAATGAGAAAGTGTTAATTGATGAAAGTATGATGCAAAATGCTGTGTAATACAGTACAACTCAGTGAACTGTTCACTGATGTATTTCATTCGTTTTTTGCCACTCTTTTTGCAGAGTATAAGCTTGCAGCTCATACAGCAATACAACAGATGTATGGTTATATTCAGGCATTCAAAGAAACTTGGTCTTTAGTTTAATACACAAATATTGTAAAGCACCTCCCATACACATTGCTATCATCCAATTGAAAATAAATTATTTCCCTAAATTTAAGCAAAGTGCATTTGTTAACTTATCCTAAACACACATTGACCACCACCCAACAGCTGTACATAACTCTAGCGCTTCATTCCTGTTAGTATATTTAAGATAATGGTTATCATTGGGAAAACAAATTGTTCTTATACAAGCATAACCCCTTGGGGAAAGTGTTAATTTATTTAGCTGATTTTTTACGATTCTTTCCTACTGAATCTTTATTGTCTTTCATTTGAATGTTGAAGCGGACATTGCCTTCTGCCTCAGTGCTGCATTGGCACCACTCGGTTGTATAGGAACGTTAGTCACAGACGGAATGTCCAGTACATTCGGCCGCTACCAATCTCAATTCAAATGGAATCAGGGACAGACTTGTTTACCCTGGATAAGGGAACCTACTGTATATGTTTTGTTGTTGTTGTTCTTGTTGTTGTTCTTGTTGTTGTACTACTTAATTCTTCTCCCCTCTCTTTATTCCTACAGTGGTGGCACTCTACTGACAGTGAGCGGGACCAACCTTGCAACCATCCGAGAACCAAAAATCAGGGCCAAGTATGGGCAGGCAGAATCCTTTCATGTGAGTATTGATGTGACACAAGCACACACACACACACACACACACACACACACACACACACACACACACACACACACACACACACACACACACACACACACACACACACACACACACACACACACACACACACACACACACACACACACACACACACACACACACACACACACACACACACACACACACACACACACACACACACACACACAGACTAACATTAACAGGCAGCCCAGTGTACGTAGAGCAAATATAAATTCACAAACACACCCTGGCAGTAGATACATACTACATTATTCATCTGTACGCATACAGTACATACATTAACTGACACATATATGCAGGCGTACCCCTCCGCATCCCCAACATGATCTACAGACAACTTCTTCTTCTGTGCCACTAAGGTGGCAGACACACTGTCTGTGTGAGTCTGCTCCCTGTACAGATACAGCTTCAGACAGCTAACGCTACCTCAGGCCACATAGCTTTTCAAATGTCAGCGCACCACATTAGTGTTTGTGTCACTGAAAGAAAGAGACAACATGAGAGGGACTGTGTGCGTGAGTGAAGGAGAGACAGATGGAGATGCTTGGGGAATAAAGATGAGAAACAAATTCAGTGTCTCATCTGAAAAGTTGAAGAGCTTTGTCAATTCTATAGATTCTCAAAGCACTTTGGTGATTGACATTGAGAGTTTAAAGCTCTTATAGTTGCCAAGGTTGAAAACTTCAAATCAAACTGAGGCACTCCAACCTGTTTACGAGGCAAACAGAATGCATCCCACACAGCCCTCTATCAAAGTGCTACTTAAAGGACCGTGTTTTTAATACAAACCACGAATACTGAAATGACAGCCTTTTTCCAAAGCATATCAGGGTTTCCCACACATAGACTTTACTTGGGCGGGCCCCCCAGGTATATTAACGTACTATATTCCGTGACCCATTTAGGTTTAATTTTTTTTTAGCACGACGCCATCTGCGATCGATTAACTAGTGGGCAATGAACCCTCGCTCTACCCCTCCTGTACCTGTTCGCTCTGCTGTCGCGTGAAGGGTCTGCTTTATGCGCTCCGCAGTAACCCCGCTGCAAGGCTCCGGCGAACAGTTCACCCACTAGCAGCTTTGAAGAATTGCACTCCTTTTGCACCTCTTGTTGTCAAAAAATAAAACATGAAAGCAATTTATTTAATATTTACATGTTTTTATTGTGTTTAGACACACGTTAGCTTAATATATTTTCATTCGCTGAATTTGTTTATATACATATGGAGTTGTACTTAAAGGGGCCCTGATATGTTAATCTTCTGGTACATATGTGTATTTTGTGTCTACTGTGAAATGTCTACATGATTTAATGGTCAAAGGGGAGTGTAAGGGAGGGAAATTATACTGTGCTATAATATATTATACTACACTATAACTAACTATACTATACATATTATACTATTTCACCCATTATACTATTTAACCCACTACAAGAAGGGAAAGATGAAAAACCTGAAAAACGAAATAGGGCCTCTTCAAATCCTTATTTATTCATACACCTTTTGTATTTAGTAAATGGTGTACTTCCTATAAATTTAAGCAAACATGGCCATGACATCTTGTATTCATGTATTCTCCAAAGCAATAATGTAAAATATCCCCCAGTACAAGCAAAGGAACACAGGCCATTGTCCATTATTAACAGCTGATCATAAATTTGCAACCAATTTACATTTCCAATAGGCATAACAGCACTGCAGCAAGACGCGGCATTGATAGAAGAGATGGTTCATTATACCCGGAAGATCTGTTTTTAAATAAACGGATAGCATGCAGGTTATTCTGACTATTTTATAAAGAAGGCCATGCTACCTGTTTTATAGAAGACATCCTCCTGTCAAGAACACTTTAACTAGAATAGTATAAAAATGAGTGCATTTAGGTTTCGGTGCACATTCATTGTACATATATCTTCATAGAGAGAAGACGTCTTTTACGAGGTCTAAGGTCTTTCTTGTTTCCTCATTTTCAGAACTGTACGGTGTATAATAACTCTGTCATGGTGTGCCTGGCTCCGTCGGTAGCTGATTCTGAGCTGGGCTTCTCCGACTCCGGCACAGGCCCGGATGAGATCGGCTTCTACATGGACAACGTGAATGCTCTGGTGGTGGTCAACGAGACGTTCAGCTACTACCCCGACCCCGTGTTCGAACCGCTCAGCCCCTCAGGGATACTGGAGCTCAAACCAACGTCGCCGCTCATTCTCAAGGTCAGAAAAGTACTGTTGTTTTCCAGATATGACTTGCATGCATGAACATTTCCTTTTTTTTTTTACCTTGAAGTGGTAACTTTAGCAATATAAATATTGAAAAACAGGTGTATATTGGTATTACTTTAGACAGCGCATGCAGTATGAACAAGGGAATCGCCACCCTAACAAAAATGTCAAATGTTCCTGTAATTATACAATTAATCAGATTTTGTTTAATTAAAGGTGGGGTAGGTAAGTTTGAGAAACCGGAATGTCAAATGTCCTAGACAAAAAGTCAACATCATCTTCAGTCTATACATACATAAGACATCTAAATGTACATCTAATGTAACCATAACGATGGTTTTCTAAATTTCCCTTAATCCCATAAAGAGTCAAAACAGAGCTGCTAACAACGCCCAAACTGTATGTTGATGTGTGTTTAGGAAGATTGCTTTACAGAACCAAACTTCAAAAGAGAGCGCTTTTCTTACAATAAGATAATTTTACTTACAATAAGAAAAATGCACATAACCACATAAGCAACCATATCAAAACGTTTGTTAAAATGATTTTGTACCCACTTGTACACCCTATACACACATTGTGATTACATTATTCAAACCTTAGTCTCAGGTGGTAGGTAGATGTTTCTCTTCTTTCACTCGTCTGCTAAAGTCCCAAACATATTGACCTTATCTTGTATTAATAATGGCAAAGCCTTCATACACCGACACGTACAAACACACACTCACTGGTATATTTTTCCAAATATGTTTACAAGGTCTTTTTGAGAGGAGGAAAAAAATCTCACAAATGTTTCATTTAAAGCTGAAAGCAAACGTCCACACTTTCCAAGGACGATTTATTTCCTTCAGTTACTAACAGCAACTTCTTTCACTAACGTCCTTCTCTGCAGCCTCGAGCCCTCTTAAATAACATTCTTTTCAATTTGTGTAATTATTTTCTAGTGCTGGAGGGGCAGTGTTGAAGCACGCAGTCCCAAGATGTAGGACATTTGAATAATTTTCGTTTTTATGTCTATAAACAGTAATTGGATTTAAGTATATGAAGTTAATTGCCAGTTTTTATCCTACAAAACTCACCTGAAATATGTATTCTAAGAGTTATTGGAGAGGAATTAAAGTGGCTACAGTATGCATGCTATTACTCATGTTGAATTAACTGAAAAAACCAGCAGGTCAGTGTCTGCAAATAACAATCGATGGGTTAGTCAAGAGGGTTTTTTTGGCCCAGGGGCCCAAAATGTCATGGCCCTCCCTGGCCTTCACCTTTAAAATGTCAAAGAGATGAGTGCAAACCAGGAAGAGACTTAGAAAGGACCAGAAACAGATACAGACCACAAAGAGACCAAAGCAACTACAAAGACATGCAAAATGGCTGCAAAGAGACCACAATCACATACATATAACAACTACAAAGAGATTCAAAAAAGACTACAAGTGAAGGAAAACAACTACAAAGAGACACAAAACAGTTGCAAATACAAACAAAGAGACTACAATTGGACTCACAAAAACGGTGAAAACAGACGAAACAACCACAAACTACAAAGACAACATAGAAACCCAAAAAGACTAAAAGATTTAAAGAAGAGCAACAAAAATATGTAAAACAGCTGTAAAGGGACACAAAGAGCGCAAAATGAGACTCATGATGACTATGAAAGGGAGGTAACAACCACAAAGAGACATACAATGACTACAGAGAGACTCAAAGTACTCTAACTGGGGAAATACACTACAAAGAGACACAAAGTACTACAATGGGGGGAAATACACTACAAAGAGACACAAAAACAACCATTAATAGACACAAAATTACTCCAAAAAATAATACAAATAGACAAAAAAAGCTGCATTACCACAAAATGAGACTAACAAAGACTATGACCCGAGATAAAACAACCACAGAGAGACGCAAAGCTACCTCAAAGAGACACAAAACAACTACAAACAGACACACACTATGTGTTTCCTGCTTTAACAGAAGAGCCACTGGGGTCTTTTTGCAGGTCTGTGCACAGGGGCCCATTGTCTCCTAATCCAACCATGACGTATAAATACTAGTGTTAACTATTGACACAACATTGTTAGTCCTGAAAAACAAATGTTCTTCATTTGAGATATGGGACAATAATTGTAATTGATTTGAGATTAGTGTCACATTGATGTCCTATATTTAATCCAGCGTTCAGTGCTTTTATCTTCTGCAAGAATTCGCCTTGACTATCTCTTATGTTATCACAAAGAGAGTCTGCTACGCCGTTTATTTCCATGAAGAGATCGAAAGCGGCATAACCAACGTAATTTATTTCTTAAACGATAATCTATTAGCGAAGAGCCTCTCAGTAATTTCCAAATCTCCTGCTTGGCTTGCCGGTGGAACTGCCTACCCATTGGAAGCGCTGATGAGATGGACAAAAATGCAATTTGGCAGCGTGTGATGCTGGGAAGGGGGGGAGGGGGGAGGGGAGGGTTGCATTTCTCAGAGATGCGTGTGCTGCGCTCGCCACGCAATTAATTTCTCATCTGAAGTGTCGGCTCTGTTGTTACCGAGGTGTGTTAGCAGGAGAGAAAACATTTATCTGGTCTTGGTGTTCCGTGAGTGCTTTTGCTGTGTGTGTTTGTGAGAGTGTGTCCCCGGCGCGTGATGCTTCTTTCCTGTACTGTGTGTGTGTGGCAACAGCTCCGTGTGTGGCTTCAACTGGAGTGCATGCATGGCTTGAACTCTGCATGTGTGTGAGATGGGATGCATGTTTACAGGGCTGCAGAGCGGGCTGGCGTCCTGCAGTGACGATGGATTGGAAAACGGAGTCTGCCTCTGCGTCCCACTGCTGAGCCAGCGGGAGGGCCTGGCAGCTCTCTCCTCTCCCCCCTCTCAGTCTATCTTGCTAGCTCCCCAGATCTGTTTTTTTTCTGCTCATTCCCATTTTCTTTTCTCACTTTGGAGTATAGTCCTTTCATTTTTCCCTCCCTCCTTTCATAATCGTTTCTCTGCTCTCCTGATGTTTTCTTGCCTCATCTTGTTTTCTTTGTATTCAACTTTTCCCCTGTTGCTTTTTGTTTTCTTTCTATTTTCTGAGTCCCCCCTTTTCACACCAATCCCCCCGCCCCCTTCCATAACAGACAAACTGTGTGTCAAATTGGAACTTGATATGGAAATGAAAAACTGGAACAGAATATTGACAAATGTTTACAATTACACACCACCGGTACAGACTTTAGTGGACTAGAGTTTTTGTGACTTCCAACTGCCTCTATATTAAATGCAAGCATGGGGACACTTATTCTACCTTCAGTTTCATTTCTTACTTTCCTTCTCCAGCTGGCTTGAGGAATCATAATGGGTTTAAACTACAAAACAAAATAACAATATTCGTCTTAGAGTACAGACATTCATGAATCAAACATATAAAAGATGAAGAAGAACATTGTATCAGTAATTCTACAGTTGCAAGTAAACAATTGATGATTGAAAAGTAGTAAACAAACAGTTTTTGCTTCAATTAGAAATCTTTTGATATATAAGACAACATCTATATGTGTTTGTATCCATAGCCATAGTACTTCATTTCCTTTGGTAGTTTGATATTAAACCTTTCAGCCATTTGACTTTCTCTGTGCATCTAGTAAAGGTTGCTTCCATAGTTAATATTTGCCACATTAACAGTTCTTAAGGTTAATTTACTTTGCATCAAGCATTTCAAGGCTGTTAGACTTTAGTTGTACATCTTCGAATAAATTGTCCACACCAATATTAGCCAATGGGTACATCATGGCAAAACATTTTTAAACGTACTCAATAAGACCTTGTTTTGTGTCTTTTGTGGTCGATAAAGTTAGTAGTATGACAAAAATAAGTAAAAAGTTGCGACGTAGCGGCAGGACATAATGCTTGAGCCCTTTTTCCATATTTCATTCAAAGCTTGTCATTACTATTACTATGATGATCACACAGCAGTGACTTGCGGTGAGGTTCATGGCTGGTGAGGCACTGACTCTATCAGTCAGATTAAAATATTTAATCGCGATTAATCGCATGATGTCCATAGTTAATCGTGATTAATCACAAATTAATCGCACATTTGTTATTTTTTCGAAAACTTTATTGTCTTATAAAGCTAATTCGCAGTTTTAATCCCGACCGGTTCAATTGCGCAACCGTTAAAAAAAGTGCGGTGATAATAAAAGTTGCACGGCTAATAGCTGAGCGATAGTAAACAGGAGCCGCGGGCATCAAAAGTCTCGGGGTTCCGACTGCAACACACAACAATCAACCTACCACCCTCTCCCCCCCCCGACACTATCACTTGACCGCATGGCCGCAGTCGGTTGTCCCGGCCGGCAGTTTCCATGAACTGTACGGAGAACTGACTTCTACTTCTGTCTCCTTCTTCCGTAAGTTAGCTGGCTTATTTGACTATTTTCCTTATATCATGTCTAAACTCGTTGCCTAGTCTTACTTCATCATCTGTCCCATACCCTTCTCTCTCACATCTTCTCTCCTCCCAGGTCCAAAGACCCACAACTCTTATAAAGTCCTCTTATAACCAAGCAAAAAAGGTTTGTTTGTAAAACGTTTTCGTATAAACCAGTTGAGTATACAACTAATGCTATTCATAATTTTGTGAACTTTTATAGGAGTTTCCATGTAA
>NW_011352052.1:564176-583662 GCF_000735185.1 Notothenia coriiceps | reverse complement strand
TTTGTGTTCAACATGTAAGAAGTCAAAGTAAAAAGTCGTCAGAAAAATAAGTAGTGGAGTAAAGTACTGATACCATAAAAAATATACTTAAGTACAGTAACGAGGTATTTGAACTCCACTACTTCCTACCTTTACCACCTAAGCCTGTCAAGATGCAGGTGTAAAATAACTCACTGAGAAGATGGCGGTTCTAGGTTTGGCATTAGTGGTGTCGATAGTGGTGGAAAACGTGTTGACTAGCGAAGTGAGGAAATGAGGTCAGCGGCGCTTCCTCTACCGAGAGTTTGTTTACGAGTCACAGCTGTGAGTTAATGCAAAGTGAAAAGGGGTTTCAAGCTGCAAAATCCCAAACTGTAATATCGAACTCACATGGTGCGGAAGACCGAGTAATCAATTACAAGCAGAAAATGAATTGGATGGCGGGCGAGGAGGGGATGGACAGCTGATGACATATTTATCAAGGCACATTCACCACGGAGGAATGTTGCACTGAGTGACAGACGGAGAGAGCCGCCTCTTTAACAGATCCCCTTGGAGACGGGTTTTAAGGAAATGGGAACATGCAGCACATTGGAGCTATTTGAGGAGGAGACTTGTGTTTCAAAAGCTGGGAGGCATGTGATAAAGAATTCATATTTTACCTGAAATAATAAAACGGAGGAGGTTGAATTATACATCTAATCCCAACGTGTGAATTTCTAACAAAATCAGAACGGAAATAAAGCATATAAATCACAGACAAAGAGTGCTCACCTTATTAGTGCCATGTTAATTAGCACAGGACCCACAGACAGAGGCTATAATGCAGGTGCTAAAAACTAAAAAGCCACATTGTTCTGCCTTAAAGCTCAGCCCAGTGTCTTACAGACGGATATTAGCTTTCTCACTGACCAAACACTGCAGATCCTCGGGCTATGCTGCCTCTCGAAAGATGTGATAGCCGCGGAGAAAAAAACAGCCACTGTGAGACACGTTTGTTTTCCTGGCCAACAGTGCGTGCTTGAAATGAATCACACAAATGTTTATTTAAAGAGATTAATTCCTCTTACAGTGTATTATTCATCAGGTTTCTGAGGGCACCCTGGCTTATAATATAGCTTGTCATTTTGCTCAAACTGACTGAAGCACGGCTAAATTGTAGTGAATTATTCAGAGCGCTGGTTAAATAAAACAGCAGATAGAACACACTGAAAGGACTCGTCTGTCTCCGTGTGAGGAGGTAGGGATACAGGAGAGAGATGCACATTATTTAAGCTCGGAAACACTCGGCCTTCATCCAACACAGGAAGCTACTGTAGGAGACGGAGGGAGGAAGAGGAGGAGGGAGGAAGAGGAGGAGCAGTTGGCAGCTCACAGTCGAGCCCACAGAGGGAAACAAACAGAACAAGTGAACAGAAGGCAGGACCTCAGAGGACTGAGAGGAACTCAGCATCTGAGCAAACACAACCTGTGGACTCAAGACCTCGGCCACAGTTTAGAGAAATCTCCCCTGACGTTATCAGAAAATGTGTTTTGTTGACATATCTAAAATATATCTCTCCCCCTTCACATCCGACAGTCTGACACAATCACCACATTCAAGTCCCTCCGTAAAACCACAGGTAAAGTAATATACCATACAATATATAATTAAATAGATTTGAAATATTTATATAGAGAGCCGAAGTCCCTCCCTTTCCAGCGATCCACCATGGGACCTTATCTCGGAAAGAATTATGTGTTGAAGTGAAAGGCGAGAGAGAAATTATCTTTCGATCCCGTTTGAATTGTGCCACGAATTACACATGATGTTTGTCAATCTAAAAAAATAATTTCCATGTCAAAAAAAGTCACAGTTTGTCGTAAAACTGTTGAAATATAAGACTATGAACAATACGCAACTAGAAAGACTACAAATCCCAGAATCCCCGTCCCGCATGCTGGCTCTTACAGAACTGACTACCGTATTTTCCGGACTATAAGTCGCACTTTTTTTCCTAGTTTGGCTGGTCCTGCGACTTATANCATTTCGCCGATAACTGTAAACAGGCTTGTCTGTTTGAGCAACTGGCTCAGTGCAAAGTAGTAGACAGGGTTGGGAGAGAGTGTAAGAGAGAGAGGGTCCAGGACCCTCTCTCTCTTACACTCTCTCCCAACCCTGTCTACTACTTTGCACTGAGCCAGTTGCTCAAACAGACAAGCCTGTTTACAGTTATCGGCGAAATGCCGCTCCTCTGTCTTCATCTTCAGTCAAAGCATGTCAAGTACCTTTGACGGCCGGCCCTGTTGGCTGACGGCCGGTACCGCCAGTTCACTAGCACACCCCCCCCCTCTCCCACCATCCAACTAACAACAACAACGTCAAGCCTTTGGGCTCTGAAACTACGGGGCGGGCCGAGGACAAATACACATGCATTAATCGCACGTTAAAATAATTAGTGGCGTTGAAAAAAATGTGCACTAACGCGTTAACTTGGCAGCCCTAATTTTGACCTTAATCGAAATATTCTGTTATTTTCAAAAGCTTTTTTAGTCTGATGCTTCGATTAATTTTAAACAGACCGTTCAACGAAAGGATACCCACACAATGTAGTTTCATTTAAATATTGGATTGTTCTCTCTTAGTAAGATCCCATTTTCAATAAAATGGTGGACTCACCTTGACTTGAAGATGAAGACCATGCGCCTATCCTTCTGGACAAAAACCTACAGTATAATACTTTGTTGTAAAAGTCCTCCTTATCTTTTGTAGTTTCAAAACTCTAGATTGTTTGCGTCTACTGTATGCGTCGAATAACAGTAGCAACAAGAACCTGTGGGCTCACGTGCGCCCCCGCCCTCCAGTGCGGCAGATTACTGTCTGCCTCACCTTGAGTCTTTTTACTGTGCTTTTATTTCACATCAGCAAGACTAAATATCTCCAACAGTGACACACATACATTACATACATTAGCTAGACTATGGAAAGTCAGCAGGACGCATATTAAAGTCTCTGTAAACATTATATTGGCGACATACAGAGTGATAGCAACAGGCACGCGCCAAATGCATGCACTCAACGTAGTTTCGAGCGATTACGCAATCCAAGGTGAAGCTCGTCGCTGCCTCAACTCGCATCTCTCATCGTATGGGAACTGAAAATATGCTATTTCAGCCATTTTTACTACAAATATGATCAAAATTAATGGAAACAAACAGAAAATACATTTATAGCACAGACCAGCAGAGAAATATTAATATTTATTTCATTTTATTGTTATTTGTATTTTTACTTTTCATGAGGAGGGCACTGCCTCACCTGCCTCCCCTGGCCGCACGTCCCTAACACACAGTATATTTGCTTGAATGAGTTGAATGCCTCTCCTCACCACATCTCTCTCCGTTTGTCTTCAGGGTCGAAACCTGATCCCCTCGGCTCCGGGGAACAGTCGCCTGAACTACACGGTGCTGATCGGAGAGACTCCCTGCATCCTCACCCTGTCTGAGAGCCAGCTGCTGTGTGAGTGGCCCAACCTCACCGGACAACACAAAGTCACGGTGAGTCACGCTCCTCTGGTGCTCCGCCTCTATCAGGCACATCCTCATCTGACGTCACTTCCTGAAATTATTCCGTGCCATTTTGGACCAGAATACCTCGAATTGATTATCCGAAAGAGACCTTGCTCCAAATTATGGGCTGAGACCTTCATGCTAAACTTCTTTCTTAATCCATTTTTTTTACTACTTATCTTTCTTATTCATTAAACAACTGGGTCAGGTTTTAGTATGCCAGATTAATTCCAAAAAGCAGTTTATATAAGGACCAAAAATACCACCTGCTCTACTTGTTATGTGTGCACTGACACAGTAATTCATGTTTACGAATATAAAAACACGGCCGCCTGACAATCTCAGCCCATAATGTCACTCTAACCCTGTTTATCACTTATGTGAATAACCCTTTCTAAACAATTTCCTCTTGACAGATTCAGCATACGCTTCATTGCGCTTGCACACCAAGGCTGCTGTTAAATATTTAACGCTTAATTAACATGTTGATCTTCATTGGCCTTCAGATAGCCTGTTGCTAAAGTGGGAGTTTCAGGAGGTAGACCCCTGATGAATACCTGATGACATTCAAATACAAAGCACAGATATGCAAAGTTAAGTGCTTAAGAGTTACATTCGCTAAGGGTGCTAACATCCCAACTCACAGGGAAATCACTTTTTCACATAACGTGTTGAAACAGGAACACAGTGAACGTTTGCCAATTGAAAACCATGGTTGTGTTCGAATTGTCAAAACACATTTTCTTAACCTCAGTGAAAACATGTGTTGGAGTTAAGGAGGACAATTGCTACTCAATGTATAAGCGCATCTAGATACTTCCCCCATGCGCTCTTATCATGTGTTGTGTTGTTCCATGCAGGTTTCATAAACAAGGAAAACATAAAAAAAGGCTTTTTACTTTATAACCAAGGTTTGAATTAAAATCAGAAATGAAAGAGAAACTAATGGTTGCTCGCGCTCTTTCCTACACTCATGTCCACACTCTATTTATCGACATGAATGGTAATATGATTGTATTGCAATTTGAATAAAAAATACTTTATGCAATATATGCATTACTTTTTTGGCCTACGTATGGTTTAGCGTGCATATCACCATTCAAACATGTTGCATTAAACAATATCACTTAAGAACCCCCACACAACTCAGTGAAATGTTGACTTTATTTTATGATTTACAGTTATTAATATATCGTTCAGAGTTTTCCTTTTGGTTTAACACATTGTTAAAAGCTCAACTCATATGGCAAGCTATGGCTGAAAATGCACAGTAACAATGTTTGTCCCTCACGATGGGTTGTATCTGCACGGAATGGTGCGTCATTAAAAATATTGGAACAGCATTTTCCCCTTTTCTTTGGTAAAGACTGGTCCTCTTTAACGTTTGCTAAAGGAGTCTAAAGTTATATACATACCTTCTTTAGAAGATAAACTAAAACTGAATTTGAGGCAACCATAAGTGAAATTAAGATAAGAAAAATGCATGAGTTTCCACTTTCTGCTACAGTGTGTGTCCATGACAAGGCAATGTCAGCAGGGCTTTGTCCTACAGTCATGCAGAAACAGAAAAAGCAGTATTAAGAATAGAATTGTTTCTGCAGGATGCCGCTGATATGCAGACGCTAAGCTTGTCTCCGAGCTCTAATCCAGAACCCATGTTCACTGTATAAAGCTTTCTGATGTGCAAATTGTGTCTTCCTTAAAATTCGCTGCCACGTCATCACTGAGATATACTTCCTGTTTCCTATGTGAAGCTGCTACTTGTTCCTATCACCTCCCACAGTGTGAATGCTGTCACATTCACTTCTAGAGGTTCTCAAAAGTGCGACACAGTGCTGGATAAAGTCAGAACAAGCTTGCGAGTGCGTCCCGCGGCAAAGCGTTCAGCTGTTCTTGTCCAGAGCTGTCAGCAGACTGCAGGATGACACGACTGATTCACGGTGACTGCAGCAGGCTTTCAGAATCCCCGCGCAGCTCCTGGAGCATCTGTACAGCGGAAGGTCAAACCTCAGCCAGGAGACGCAGAACTCACTCTGAACACGCGGATGTTTCTCTGAATATCCCGCGAGTTCACCCACCCTTTTCTAAACTCATCACCAATGTCCTTTCACAGTCATTTCCACTATATCTTTATGACATTTACTCCCCGCTAGCTACAGCCAATATACCTAGAAAGCCACTGACAGCGCGTCCATGTAATTCAATATGATAGCTCTCAACGCAACCAGCCAGATCCAAGAAGGAACCGGAATTTCTATCTTTCTTTTTTTAAACAAATGTCATGTTGAATATCGGAGCGATGCGATGTGTTGGCGGGGGTGGTGGAGTTAGTCCTTCGTCTGACAGTAGCCGAAGAAAAAATAGAGCTGTCTGTTCGGATCTCTTCGTGTGTGTGTGTGTGTGTGTGTGTGTGTGTGTGTGTGTGTGTGTGTGTGTGTGTGTGTGTGTGTGTGTGTGTGTGTGTGTGTGTGTGTGTGTGTGTGTGTGTGTGTGTGTGTGTGTGTGTGTGTGTGTGTGTGTGTGTGTGTGTGTGTGTGTGTGTGTGTGTGTGTGTGCGTTTGAGGCCTTGTATGTTTGTGGTTGCGGCACTCTGCAGAAGAAGGACACAGCTGTAGCACAATAATATTCCCCGTGTAGAATGACCTACATACAGGGGACCCCAATGGGTGTCCAGACATGTGTGTTTGTGTGTGTTGGAGTACAGAGTGTGTGTTGGCAGCTGTGTGCCTCCCTAGAGTTTTCAAAGAAACTTTTTTATTTTGGCCTTCAGCTTTTAAAGTTCCTCCGTCTGTCATTCAGTCTGTCAGGAGAATAAAAATAGACAAATGCCTCGAAAATGTGTCACCGATTTAATATTTATTACACTTGCTCAAGTCAAGTCATCTGAGGAAATGATCTCCCCTGAATGATCGTACTAGATACGGCAGTGACCCATGATAAGATGATCAATTGGTAATGTGAATAGCAAAAAGCAACGGGTTGTCTCCAAATGTGCTGCTTTATTGATCGGTTGTGCATGCAAGACATACTGTACATCAAATGTGTGCGTATTATTTTACCAGGTAATCCGTTATCATAACAAGCTGAAAGTCCTTTACCTGACTAATGCTTGGAGTGGCATCAACAAGAATATTGATTTGTTTTTTGTTTTTTATCCCAAATTGGTAAACCGTTTAGTTACATCAGCATGTAAATGCACAATACAAAAAAAACAACAACAATAAACAAACCATAAATACAATATACATATTAACACTAAATCTAGAGAACCCATTATAAAAATACACTATTTAAAAAAAGAAAAACAAGTAAATAAGTTAGAATACACAGAAATGTACTATTACTCCTAAATATACTATAAATATGGGCAATCAGCATTTTAAATTGTGCAAAATATTTTCAGTTTTAAACTAAAATTGAAATGCTGTGAGGTTTAGTCAACTTAAACATGTTTTGTTAATGGTTAAATAAAGGGCCTTTCAAAAATGTTTTCTTTCTTCGGAAACACATTTGTGAGACCTAATAAGTATATTTTCTGACACTCCCAGTTCACTGCGCTCATTTTGACATGGCTATAGTATGAAAAGAACAGGACATATACAGGATCTCACTCTATACTGTAGCTCCTAAATATTTCACTATGCTCACAGCTGGTTTCTCAGTCTGCCGTTTGATGCTGGGCAAGTAGAGTACAGTGAAAGAGAAACAAGTTTTTAATTTTCTACATTAAGCTGCAGATTGAATAGCAAATGCAGATTGAATAGCAAACGCTTTAAAGATCTTTTATCAGAGTAGGAAGTCTTTCTGTAACCTAACTAATCCAAACTCAAACTATAGTTGGCTTTTGTATACAAGTTAATTCAGTTTAATCTCCTCCTTTGCAGCCTGATCATGTCCGCGCAGCTAATTGTCTTCCTTATCTCCTACAAGCCCATCTAATTGTCTCTACTATTGCAAATTAAATATGTAGGTATTGCCTACATTGATATTGATGTAACCACTCTCTATTTCTTTTTCTTAAGTCATACTTTGATAATGTTAGCATGCAAGTGCACTTACCAGAGCTTCAGAGTGCATAATCACACCTAATTTTAATCGCTTATCAACCCCCCTTGTTGTTTGCTTGATTTGATGGATTCCAGCGCTGTGAGCTTTTTTCTCTCTCTCTCTGAGACGCACTGCGCTTATGTAAATCTATTTAGTCAGAAAAAAAAACATTACATGTGTTTGACTTCCCATAATTACCAAGACTCCTTGGGGACGGATTTAAATGCTAGTGATTACTTTGTTTGATTACTTATACTGTGTGTACGTGTGTGAAGCACAGCCTACACACTCTCTGACCCAAATCATTTTGCTAAACTTAACCTTGATGGATGAGGAAAACTACCGCCTAAATATCTATCTTAAAAAACCCAAATGTTAGTCCTTAATATGTAAAGAAGGATGTGAGTTCTTCAAAGTTAACTTGAGAGATCTTCATTACCAAAACCTTCTGAAGGTGCTGCCCTAAAGGCAAGACTTGAAAACCTTTCCGACAAGAAGTGTTCACAGCAGCCTCCAGGTGATGTAAGCCCCCCCCCCCGATGTCAGCCTGTCAAAGGATCGGCTGTTTAGTGGGAGTACAGAACGCATACAAGTTTAATTATGTGGTAGAAATCAGGTCAACCAACTTCTCTTTCATCAGACCACCAGCCTTCTATTTCTTTAGACCACCTCTTCTGTTCCCGGAGTACCTGCTGCAGGAGGCCTGTTCGGTTTTCTGACTCTTATACAAGATCAAATCCTCAACAACAAAGATTATGTTTAAAGTAAAAAAGTTGCCTTTACCTGTGGAGGAACTGCATTTATGGCAACGCGCTGGTCAAGCTTGGTTTGGAATGTCAGATACAAGAAAATATCCTGGGAACAGATTATACAAACTTCTCTTTTGATTGATTTAGAATGTCAGATAGAAGGAAATATCTAAGCATCAGCTATAGAAAATACTTTTTAGACATGATGGACCCCTTTGGACTAGACAATTCTGCATAATTAACAACATTGAAACTGAATACAGCATACAATACTACATTTAATGTAATTCTACACTTAGTAGTGTGTTTATTTTTCCTTTTTTGAGTTCCAAAAACTATTTTAAAAGTAGAACACTTATGGAACAGTGGGCTAACTTGATCGGTGTCAGAACTTTCATTTGAAATAGTAACAATTTCCCTGAAAAACGTTTTAGTATTTAAACATTAGGAATCTGTGTGTGTTCAGATCCGTGCTGGAGGGTTCGAGTACTCCCCCGGGACTCTTCACATCTACTCGGACAGCTTGCTGACACTTCCTGCCATAATCGGCATCGGAGGGGGGGGCGGCCTGCTTCTGCTGGTCATCATCGCTGTGCTGATCGCCTACAAGAGGAAGTCGAGGGACGCCGACCGCACATTGAAACGTCTGCAGCTCCAGATGGACAACCTGGAGTCCAGAGTGGCTCTGGAGTGTAAAGAAGGTAGGAAACAGTGGGATTGAACCTTTGTTAATCAACTGTGTGAAATTACTATGTTAATTGAGTATGAAACTATACTTGATTAAAGACAGGTTCAAGTTTGAAGACTCCAGGAAGTATGCAGAGCGTTGAAGCAAATGTTCGCAGTGGCCAAACTGTGGTACGAAAACCTCCGTGACGTCATTGGGCCCAAAAATACTTTTTCCCATTGACAAAAAATTGGAAAGGAGACTCTGTAAATTGGCATGTATTTTTTTTGTGCAAGATCAGCTACCCACTCCTAACACTTGAAAAGCCCTCATAAAGTGCGCTACATGCCATGTTCAGAATTATTTTCACTCTTCGTTCTTTTGACTGAGCCAAGACTGAGCCAAGACTGAGCCAAGACTGGCTGTGACGTGGCGGATTGGAGGCGGGGCTTATATAAAAACGCAAATGCACACGCTCTATTCTCCCTTTTACTCCCTGCAAGATCCAGGTTTGTTCTAAAGAGTCAGGCGTTTATTGCTTTTTCTTCCACTAAGCAACTTTTATAGGAATTAAAAAAGCCCTGCCTCTAACACTGTATCCAGTTCTCTTCATACATCATGTTCTGAATCTATAGTCTTGACTGCAAAAGTTGAATGTAATAGCCAAAGAATACCACGAAGAGAGAGATACTCCATTCAGAGATGCAATCCAAAGCAGCTGGATGCTGCCGTCATCACTGACAACATGGTTCCTGCAGGCTGTGTTTACTGAGGCAAATGCATAGTTGAGTCATTGCAAGTAGAAAAGTATTTTATTTACAAAATATGAAGGGTTGATATAACATCAAGCAGCCAATTTAGTGAGCATTATAAAAACAAACCATCATCGCAGCCAGGAGGCAAACCAAATGGTGCTGTATGGATGGGCAAATGGCGGCTCCCACCTCTTCTTTTTACGGCCCTCAGATTAATGTATAAACAACGTAATAAATAAAAAATATATTTGTTATTGTTTTACTTGTAGTACTTATACCGTCCACTCAGTGGCAACTGGTCATTCGGGGCAGGCACAGCCCCACCTAGTTTCAGAAGAAAGTATTAAAATAATAATTACAAGAAAATGCAAAAAAAATACATCTTAAAATATATTTTACGACCATGTTTAATCATCTGATTAGTCTGGAAATTGCTGTTTTAGTCTTGTGTTCTTCTAATTAGTGTCTACAGTGTGCCTATTGAGCCATTTTGAGTGAATGGAAGCTGTAAAAAGGACACTGCGCATGCTCAGTCTTTTTCTATTCAATGTGTGCGACAAAAAAATAATCCCCATAGAGGCACTGTGCTGACATACCCACCAAACGTCATCTCATAATTCAGAGCTGATTGGCTGTAAGTACGTGTGCCGCGAAAAGTGTGGTGTGTGAAGAGGAGACGAGAGAGGTGCAGTGACGCGTCCTAAAACCCGGAAGAAGCTTATATATAAACATCTAAGTTTTTTGTGCCCCACCACTTTTGTACATATAAAAACGCCACTGCGTCCACTAGACTCCTAGTTACGTCGCGAGCTGCATACATGATTTTGTTCAGCAGCCAAATACCTCAAAATAATCTGTGACGCGTTTGTGTGTATTGTGTTTGTTTCCCGGGGAAACACTCACAAGAAACACCGGCTGTTGTTATGCCTAAGTTACCGCGTGTAATTATGCCGTTACAAGCTTCAAAGTTGTATTTATCATCTGAATTTGGCGAAACAAGTTTAATATTCTGAAAACCAAGACTTTGTTTATTTGTAATCAGATGAAAACAAACTGTCACGGACCCGGCCGTGTTATCTATGATTACTATTCGCTTTTCATTCCTAATTTCAGCAGAGAGTTGACAGGTGTTTGTGTTGACATTCCCCTTATTGTGTGTCAGCAGAGACAGGCTACAAGTGTCTTAGGTTCAAGTTAGACAAATGATGTCTGGGTTAGTGTTCATGACTTCATGTTTATGTCATCTTAATGGTTAATCTTAATGCACACACATTTTCCGTGCTTTCCAATAGTTTAAAATAGTTGTATTCCACTGTTAAATAACCTGTTCAATACAAACATGCCACTTGACACATTTCTGTGAACCGATATTTGTTTAGTGAGCTTATTAGAGGATGTTCCTTGAAAGATTGTAAAATGTCACTGAAGATGTCAGACTTAGTATGTTTGTTAATGACATACAATACATTGTATTTTTGTGTGTGTGTGTCTTCCAAGTGAATCTGCGGCCCCCTGGTGGCCAGTACATACATTATGTGGCCCCCGCCACCATCCAAGTTGCCCATCATGCTGTACATTGTACAGCATGATGTGTCAACATCTCCATACTGACGTGGAACAAAGAAGAACATTTATTCCTGTGATTAATTTCTCCCTACGTGTTCCCTGTTATTGTCCATCCGTACTGTTTTTAAACCTTTCTATAAGACTATTTCATGCATTTTAAGGTGTCTTTGGGTGCTTTGAAAGGCGTCTCTACATGTTTTAATTATTATTAACAAATTCATTTATGAAACTCTTTCAGTCCTATTTAAAAAGAGTATTGGTGCCTCCTGTGGCCAACATTTATATTGCAACATCAAACAAATTATAATATCAATGACAACTTTTTTCCCAACCCTTAACCAACTGGAAACGAATTGAGGAACTTCGAGAGATTATCCTGAAACCAAAAGTGTTTTACCTCTTACATGATAAACCTAAGAAATGTATCACCAGGTTTTTTCAGATAAAGATGGAAAGCATACAGGAGGCAATGTGAGGTCAAATGGGTGCTGTTTGTCGAGAAAGGAGAGGTAGATGAGGGATACACATTTGGACAGAAGACACGTTGATCTGAGAGGGAGTTTGGATAACTGATGTAAGGACAGCCAACTTGTTTACAGCCAATAGAATGACACAGCCACCAAAAGCCATGGAACAAGGTCATAACATGATTACATTACAGCCACGATCATCTGCTGAACAACCAACTGTCACGGGTTGTGAAACAAGCAGGACCCAAATGCAGATTAAAAATTCCTTTATTTCAAGGCTATGATATATCTATACAATGACAAAACAGAACACTCACCGCAGAACTAGTCATGGAACAAGACGAACCCACCAAGACAGACAGAAAACCCAGAACTTAAATACACACAAGACTAATCACACAACAAGACACAGGTGAGGAGGGAGGAGAAAACACAGGGGCCCAGGTGAACATAATCAGACAATTAGACACACCAGGGAAACTAATGACAAGAGGAAAAACACAGGGAAAAGGACCAGACAATAACCCAGAGGAAAAAATGACATGGAAAACAGCAAAAAACACCCAAACCTACAAAACTATATACTATCTCGGGCGGACGGCCCGGGGCAAGGCAGAGTTAAAAAAAAGGGGAATTCGGGCGGACGGCCCGGGGGCAAGGGGAATTCGGGCGGACGGCCCGGGGGCAAGGCAGAGTCCATGGAGGGAATCTCGGGCGGACGGCCAGGGGGCAAGGCAGAGTCCGAGGAGGGGTGAAGACCAGACAGCTCCGGAGGCCGGTCAGGAGCCGGTGTCGGCAAGATCCCCCATGGAAGAGGACACAGGACCGGCAGGACCCCCGGCAGGAGAGCAGTCGGCGGAATCCCCAACGCGACAGGACATGGAGTTGGCAGGACCCCCAGCNCTGGAGCAGGGACCATGGCTGCTGGGGCCGGCACTGGAGCCGGAACCATGACTGCTGGGCAAGGAACCGGAACACTGGTCCATGGCTGTGTGGGATGGTACTGGAGCATGGTACCATGGCTGTTGGGCGCGGAACCCTGGCCTTGCGTCTCTTAGGAGTTTTTTGGAGGCTTCGTGGACCTCCAAACGCCAGACCAGACCCCAAGAAAAGGTCAGAAAATGAGGACTGGCTCTCAGGGCTACGTGAAAAAATCCTAAGCCACTCGGGCAACAAGCTCCAGAGCCAGGGCTTGCGAGCAACCTCCTGACGTGCCTCCTTCAACGCAGCCTCTCTACCCCGTCTAGATGAGGCGCCTTTCCACGTATAAAAAATATACTCCAGAGAATATCCAAGACGTTCCGCCTGTAGCTTCAAAAGCTCTGCTGGGTCCATTTTAAGGTGTATTCGTACTGTCACGGTTTGTGAAACAAGCAGGACCCAAATGCAGATATAAACTGAAACTTCCTTTACTTACATACATACATACATACATACATATACATACTGACAAAACAGAACACTCACCGCAGAACTCGTCATGGAACAAGACGAACCGACCAAGACAGAAAACCCAGAACTTAAATACACACAAGACTACTCACACAACAAGACACAGGTGAGGAGGGAGGAGAAAACACAGGGGCCCAGGTGAACATAATCAGACAATTAGACACACCAGGGAAACTAATGACAAGAGGAAAAACACAAGGAAAAGGACCAGACAATAACCCAGAGGAAAACATGACATGGAAAACAGCAAAAAACACCCAAACCTACAAAACTATAAACGTGACATAACATGAGAATCGTGACACCAACTGGAACAGAGCTGCAGTTCAAAGTGATCCGTGCACGTTTACTGACATTTTCGGAAAATGTGCTATGAGAAAAAAAATATTCTTTCCTCAAAGAAAAACCTTTGGAGTCGGTAGAAAAGAAAAACACTCCGTTTTCCAAGACATGAAGCATGGCCTTATTCCCACCCGCCCCGCCTGCTGTACTCCCAGCTGGCCTGTAGAGGCGAGACAGTTTGTGTGGGCGGAGGAACAGATGAAGTGGGCGGGCCGCAGCGCGTGTGTGTGTGATAGCAAAAGTGTATGTGTGTGAAGTTGGCTCCGCTCTAAGAGTCCTGAGGGGACGAGACAGGGGACGTTTGATTCAGTCATCTGTGAAAAGCAGACAACACCCCGTACACATCCTCCAAACTAGCATATTAGCAGTCATGGATGATTAGTTACACATTAGAAATGCTGACTGGCAAGTGTCATGTTTTGAGTCAGTATAGATACTGTTGAGACGCTTTATGAAAGCAAATACAATGGAATGGATTTCCAAAGAATTCATGGGCAAAGCATTGTTTACATTTACAGGCTAATGCAAGCACACTCAGTGCCGTGGCATTTTATACACTTCACTTCCCAGATTTGCTGTCTTGAAGTCTTTACTTTGTGTACTCAAATCAGAAACATATGAAGGATTTGTTCAGGAAAGACTTACCAGATACACTGTTCACAGCAGCCAGATTAAAGCAAATATACACTGGACATCAAACCAAACCCATGTGGCAGCAACAGGTGAATAAAATGTATTTAAATGTTAACTTGTGTGTTCCGACTTTTACTAAGAGGTAAGGCTTATTTGAAATACTACAGAAACTCTCCACTAGTCGTGCACATGGTTTTATTAGATGCGTTACATTAGGTGGGTGTTTCCTCTACATTACATTACATTGCATTTAGCTGACGCTTTTATCCAAAGCGACTTACAATAAGTGCATTCGACCAACAAGATACAAACTTGAAGAAAACATCATATAAGTACATCAGGTTTCATAGAGCTAAAACATTTCAAGTGCTACTCCACTGGCTTTAGATTACCCAGTCCTTTATTAGTATATACAGTAAGTGCTTTGATAGTAATTCTTTGTTAGTAATTATATTGCTCGAAGTGGAGTCGAAAGAGATGAGTTTTCAGTCTGCCCCGGAAGACGTGCATGCTTTCTGCTGTCCTGATGTCAATGGGGAGCTCATTCCACCATTTTGGAGCCAGGATAGCTAACCCACGTGTTTTAGCTGATGGGAACTTGGGTCCCAAGTCTCTACTCCCTTGGATTGTTGGTGCTGAACACCTCTACATTTCTAAGTGCTTTAGACATTTGTAGTTATGCCTTAGTTAATTCTAACACCAAACTGCATTGTCATGGACATAAAAATGGTCCAGATAAATAAAAAGATAAAAATCATATTTCATGAGTTTTAAATCAAATCTCCCTGCAAATAAAACTGTTTTTTAAAGAGATGAAATGCACTCTTGAACTTTAGATAGATATAGCTTTAACTATGCTAATGGTAGCATTATGATTTCTCTCTGCCACGCAGTCTCATTAAGATGTCTTTGCTACTAAAGATTCTTGAGAAAACTGAGGAGAATTTACTATCTGTTAAATGCCTATCACTAGTGTTGCAATTCAGTGAAAGTCAGTCATAGTCTCGCTTTAACTATATTTGAGGTATCTTGATGTATTATTCAACAGACATTTCAGTTCATCAGAAGCCATTATTTTGTAAGGTGTGTCTTGTGTTTTTCTTTGCCCTTTTCAGGCAGAATCATTTGCCATTCGAGCAATAAATACGAAATTAATTAATGAACGAATCGGAGATGGGAGTTTTGATGACAGAATATGGAAGGAGTGAAAAAATTATGCAAACCTCTCGCCTTCTTTACCTAGATTTATATTTGTCACACACCTCTAC
Organism: Notothenia coriiceps; assembly: GCF_000735185.1. NCBI lineage: Eukaryota > Metazoa > Chordata > Actinopteri > Perciformes > Nototheniidae > Notothenia > Notothenia coriiceps. The sequence continues at coordinate 568,185 of NW_011352052.1, read as the reverse complement.
CTCCTCATCTTTCTTGCTCTATCCACTCAACTTTTTTTCCTGTCTTCCCTTTATCTTCTCCGCTTCCTCTCCATCTCTCTTGTGGACCAACCAGTCCAATAACAGCTGGGAGAAATTATGCATGAAAACTCATCCGTCGCTCTCTTAATAATTATCCACTCATGCAATTAATTGACTTTCCTTTCCAGGAACTTTGTTTTTTGTCTCTGCTTCTTCCTCTTTCTCTCTCCTCGAGCTAGCTTTGCCTTTTTATTTCATTATGTTTGGGCTTTTTTGATTGGACAAAAAAAGATTACATTTATCGGGTCTAAGACACCAAAGAGGAAACTAAGTTCACAACAGTTTAAAGTCTTGTCTTTTTTCTCCCAGGTGTTCTTTCAGGATGTATTTGTTTGAAAAATGTTAGAGAAATTACAATGGGGCACTTTTAATCACACTTAATTACATGTCCTTCACTTAAATGAATTTGATTGCTATATTGGGATTTGTTATCATTCATTAATGTCTAAAAACCCTTGCTTCTTTTTCTCTGAATGTATTGGTCCTCTTTCTTCATCATGGTGGAGCATCATATAATTACCGAATTACCCTCCAACCTCTACTTTTCATCAAATAATGAACTCCAGATTAGCAGTGATACACATTGATAGTATCAAGCTGGTGTCACTTACTAATTCAACAAAGAAAGTACCTGCCGGAAAGGAGGTATTTTAAGTGTTAAGTAGTGTTAAGTGTTAACTGACGCCTACAGTAGCAACCGCATTAACTCAGTTGCTACAGGACATCAAGGTCACACAGTTTATTCAGAATACTTTTTTACTCCTTTTGTTTGTTGCAGAAAGAGAGTATATTTTCGGAGCAATTGGCCTTTGAAACAATAAGTGTTGGTTTTCTGGATAACTGTCAAAGAAATGGGTTTTCTGAGTAACGGGCCATCGCAACAATGTACCATCGCAACAATGGGCTCTTTCCCATCTACACCTAGCTGTAGAAACATCCAGTGGGAAAGCAACCTTTATTTGGGACCGTCTAGCTTTCAATTCCTCTACAGGTTGCCAATCGTGAGTGAATTTGCTGTTTGTAACGTGAATTCCAGTGTTCACAAACGTCAAATGTACTTAGCAACAGTGAGAATGGACGAGCATATGAACCTAGACATGAACAGTTAATTGGACCTTTCAAACAAAATTAAACTGCAATGACCGTTAAGTCAAATAACGGAAATAATACTTTTAAATCAAAAGGCAGAACCAAAGGCAAGTCCTTTACCAACTGTTCCATTCAAACATGTTTTTTCGCCATCCACCAACACTTTCTCTACTTGTACATTTTCTTCGTAGCTTTTGCCGAGCTCCAGACAGACATCCATGAGCTGACCCAGGAGCTAGACGGAGCTGGGATCCCCTTCCTGGACTATCGGACTTATGCCATGAGGGTCCTGTTCCCAGGCATCGAGGACCACCCTGTGCTCAAGGAGATGGAGGTACGGGTCAGTACCCCACCAACCAAGCTTGAAACTAAAACCAACTCAGCGTCAATAATCAATTCTTGTAGTACCAAGAACTAAGCCTTTGAACCAATGAACTAACACCAGAGGTAGAAGGAAGTGGTGAAATATGGATTGAATGTCCTACCAGCTTTATACCCTTGTAGCTATTTTCCTATAACAGTTTTCATCAAAGACACTCATTCTGAGATGTCAGACATGTTTCACAGCAATTATATAACCTGTGTTTTACCTACTTGGTGTTGATCTGCTGAAAATTACTTTTCAAGAGACATACTGTCATCATTAGTTAGATCTCATGGGACTAACTCTCATCATATTCTCTTGATGTGGGGACGTAGAGTTTTAAAGTGCTTCAAATGAACTGAAAATAAATGTTATGTAAGACATACAAGAAGATAAAGAGATGTAAAAAAAAAAGTGCATACTGTAGCAAAGATGAAGAGAAGGAGGATTAGAGCAGAGAGATTCAGGGTAACGAGGATTCTTACTTGCATTATACATCACTGTTAAGTTATTAATTAAGCCTGTACATGCAACCACCTTGCCAGCACAGCTGAATGGAGACAGTGCACGCGATTTACCGCTGAGACCAAGGGAAGTACAATTAATAGTGTGTCAACATAAACTACTCCGCTCCAACGCTAGAAACCAAGAGAGCCAAGTTTGTAATCAGCAGTATCATTGAGATGTAGAAGCTGGTGCCGCTTCATTGACTTTGATTGGAGCGCTGACTTTTTGGAGTCGAGGAATAATTTGTTTGACCTTTTTACAGCTTCATTTAATTGTTCTAATCCAGAAAGTGGATTTATACTCCTGGAAAAAGAAAAAGCCCTCGGGGCGGTCTCAGAGCTGCCATGTCTTTTTTTTTTTGGTTCATTCCTAGCGATTCATCCTCTCTTATTTTTGGCTACAAGCAACAGTGGTGATTACTTAAATACAGTAGAGATATCCTCAGATATGGAACAAAGCCCATTGTGGCTCCCACCAGAGACTACAGCGCTATAACTAACACAACTCCTGATAATGCAGAATCTGAAAGAATACAGAGTAGTTAGTGTAACAGGCAAATCAAATGAAACTCTTTTAACCATTGGTCCCCTCCTCTGTATTTGGCTTAGCACTTTTGCAGATTGGTATAACCTTTTGTGACATAACATCGATAGCATTTGATCAAATACGAACATAATGTTAAATACGCTTATCACATCTAAATCCTTTGGAATTTCTTATTGAGTTTTGGCATTCAACTTTCATAAAGTGAAATGTTTTATTGCCGGAGAAACCAGGAATACTATACAATTCAAATGTCACGCCTAATGAATGTGTACATCTTGTAGATAGGAGCTGGAAATGAGAATATATAGTTTGGATTAAATATTATGGAAGAGGCGTAACCTACAAATGTCATAATTACATTCTCATACTTCTTCTTTGCCTCTAAATATTTTAAGTTGATTAAAATATTGATATTATGAAATGATATATGAAAAGTTTAACTGGGAGACACCTTACCATTTGTTAGAGAGAAACTGCATGTCTCAGTGACACAAGAAACAAACTTGAAAACAAGCGGGGTCAAATAATATATATTCTCTAATTATATGGTGCAATCAAAAATAGACATGATATTTCAATGTAATTATTATTTAGTATGGTTTATTTTTTTAATGTAAATATGTTTCTTGTATACAGTAATGTATTAAATATATTATTATAATTTTTCATTATAATTCTTTTAAATTATTATAACTATGTTATTAGCAGATAAGCTTTAATTAGCTAGAACTAGCATGACCTCTAGCTTGGGGCAATTGTCATACCGTTGAAAGCTTCAACCAAATGTCTTGTCCATTGTAATGACTTAAAATAAAAAACAATGGAGGAGAGGGGGTAAACATTTTGTATCAGTGATTCACTAATATCCAAGCTCCAACAAATATTGGGGTTTTCATGAATGGGAACCATATCTAAACATCGACCTACCCTGAACTGCCATTTTATAAATCCTAATATCATCGTGGATGAATTGGATCACATTTTTGGTCACCTCGCAAAAGTAAGCCATGCTTAGCGCCCAGCATGAATATGCCCAACAGCTTTTATCAACCAGTTAGCCTAAAATATGTAGTGTCGTCACTTGTAAGCTCTTTTTTTTTAGAAACATGACACTCCAGTAAGGTGTCCCCTGTTACAAATACAGTCCTCCTTTAATTTGAGGTGTCAGGTGGGCAGGAGGTAAAGGGATCTTACGGGTCTTCTAGTTTATGTCTTATGTCTAGACTTCCTTCCCCTTCTCTCTGTATTTCCCCCAGGGGTTGCCAGCTTAATCCAATGGCCTGTGTAAACCAATGCTCATAGCTTTATTGCTCTGTGTGACTGGGCTCTTCCCTAAGCTAGACAGCCACACTACACACCAGTTATCCTCACACACACACACACACACACACACACACACACACACACACACACACACACACACACACACACACACACACAGTG
>NW_011352052.1:534580-564136 GCF_000735185.1 Notothenia coriiceps | reverse complement strand
CGTGATTTTCAAAAGATCGGAATCGGGAGAAAAAAATCGGGGATCGGGATTTTTTTTTTTTAAAGATTTTTTTATTTCAATTTTGTATTCAATGTTACAAAACAAAAATGACCATGTTCAAGTCTTAAAGTCATCCTGAGGCCTTAGTTTTGGTTTCAAATTACACAACATCATGTATGTGTTGCTTCTTTGGGGCTTGTTTTCATAGACCTGGTTGCTTATTTCTCTCAAATCTGGCAACAGAGTGGGCGCAGTGTCTAATTGTAGCAGTAAGCTAACGAGTACTGATAAGCTTTATTTTGTTTTGATCCAATGCTGCACAACTGAACTGATCCAATGCTGCTGTGAAAGAAAGAAGCTATATCCATGTTGGATAGAATATCCAATTTAAATAAAAAAATAACCTTAAGGGACAACTTGAATGCTTTTTTTTTCTCTTAATGATACTGTGGGTTATCAACAATTTCTAATTGTAAGTATAATTACAAGTCGAATACTGTATGATGGGGAGGGTGTTAACACTAGACGATATTTAGGTTCACTTAATTGTACCTTGGCTAAGGGAATTAAATACTCCAAGATGGTATTAATTGGACGTATGCTTTGCAAGTTAACAAGTGATGTCATACTTTACAATTAGATTGTTGATAACCTACCTAAGTTGCTGTAATGGGTGTCTGTAAGTAGCGGGTGTCTCCTACGTAAGAAGTGACTTTTAGTTCAACTAAGAGCTGAAATTAGAAGCGCGGTGGTGACTGGCAACTGGAGAGACTAAATCGACTTTACAGAAGGACAACGTCCCTAACGAGACGTGAAACTATGTCTGTAAGAAGTATCCCTACAGGGCTAGGTGGAAAAAAACGAGAGGCTAAGGCTAGTAAACTAAAACTGTTAATCGGCTATGGTTAAAAAGGTCTAGGCTAAGANAAAAAATCGGGGATCGGGATTTTTTTATTTCAATTTTGTATTCAATGTTACAAAACTAAGGCCTCAGGATGACTTTAAGACTTGAACATGGTCATTTTTGTTTTGTAACATTGAATACAAAATTGAAATAAAAAAATCCCGATCCCCGATTTTTTTCTCCTGATTCCGATCTTTTGAAAATCACGTGATCGGATCGGGACATTTCTAATTCTTCATGTTACCCTGAAGATGAATTGCCTAATATGTCCTGTATAAGATAAGACATTTAGTCACTACTTCACAGTCTTTGAATCAGGTTTGGAGGCTGAACTTGTCTACTTTCTGTCTTATTTTGATATAAAGTCATATTTCGATTTTCAGTTTTCCGAGACAAATGTACTTTATCGGTCAGCAGTTCTTATTTTCTTGCAGTTTGTTCACGTTATCAACAAATTATCCATTCCTGTGGCTGTATCCACTATTTCACAGCTAACTGATACATATAATTAACTAAAACACATGCAGATAAATCAATTAAACACACATCTATGCCTTTACCTAATGTTCAGATATGAATCCTCCCCCCAGTCCTGATTCCTTAAAACCCTAAATTAGTTGTAATCTCAAAAACGTATTTTCGATTTCTCCGTAATTACCTGTGAGCCCAAGAAAACTAAACGTATTTTCTCGTGGTAATTTAACTTGAGAAATGTCCCTCTTTGTGAATCAACAAAAACTAAACTAAATAATTAACCTGTGATCCTGAGTTAACGGCATACTAAAAATCAGTTTCTCTGCTTCTGTAGAATTCAACTCTACTTCAGTATCAGTATCAACAAAATGGAATCTGTCTACGTTTCTCCTCAGCTGAAGATGAGGCCTTGGATCAAAGGCGATGTGTAGACACATGAAAAAGGATCAAATACTTTTAACTTAACAAGCCGCGATACTGGGCTCAAAGAAAAGTATTTTATTATTCAATATGAAGAGGGAGATTTATATTATTGATGGCATGCAGTGAGAAAACGGTACGATCAAGGGAAGCAAATAGTGTCTTTGAGGGGAAATACAGGAGAACGTGTGTGGAAGCTTTATGTTAAATCAAACAGGAACAGGTGGAGATGGATGGAGAAAGAAAGAAGTGGAAAAGTGTGTTTTTGCCGGTGGGCAGAGGATGAAGTCATGAGGGGAAATGATCCGAACCAAACCTCTAGAGAAAAGTCAAAAGTTTCTGAGACAGACCGAGAAGTCAACAGATGAAAAAGCAAGTGAGATAAAGAGAGGAAAGCCATGTGGAAAATTCTGCTGTGTGTGTGTGTGTGTGTGTGTGTGTGTGTGTGTGTGTGTGTGTGTGTGTGTGTGTGTGTGTGTGTGTGTGTGTGTTAGAGAGACACACAAAGACAAAGAGCAGGAGAAATTAAAATGGGAGGAAGAGCAATGATGTGAAACAGTCAACAATAAGTGCCAGGGAGAGAATTAGAGCGGAGAGGAAGAAGGAGCGACAGGGAGGCGTCTTCAGGGGTTTAGGGTGTTGTTGATGGGTAGTGACAGGTGCCAGCCAGTGGAACAAGCAGGGAGCAACTCTGTCTCACACACATACACATACACACACAGACACACACACACACACACACACACACACACACTGCTCTTCCTCTTCATCTCTTCCTCCCTCAAACCCGTCTGATTAAACGTTGGCATTTTTTTCTGTTCAAGGAACTTAATTTAAAAATAAAATGGCAGTGGTAATATTCTGAGAAAGAAACTCAAATAGTTCCCAAGATTAAAGTTGTACAATTCCGGAAATAAACTTGGATTTAAATTAAAGTCGTAAACTTATTAGAACAAAACGTCAAAGATGAACAATAAAACTATTTTTCCCCTGATATTATACTCGTACATTTGCAAGAAACAAACTTGGATTAAAGTCAGATATTTAAGACAAAATAACATTTTAAGAGGGTTGTTGTGTATGTATCTACATTGGCCCACATATGATGTCTTGAGTGAGTAAAGTTGTGTCTATTCAGGGTTTTTCACAAATAAAGTGTAGCTACATCAGCATCCCTTTCTAATTTGCATATTGGCTTTTTAAACTATTTATTTATAAACTTAAACTCAGATTTAGAGTGAGTTCTTTGAAAAAATCCTGGGAATTTTAAAAGGCAGAGAAAACACACATTCATATTATAATAATAACATGTTTTTACATTTGTATTTGTTTTTCTTTGAACTCTTCCCTCTCTGTGTGTTTCTTCAGGTCCAGGCCAATGTTGAGAAGGCTCTGACGCTGTTTGGCCAGCTGCTGACCAAGAAGCACTTCCTGTTGACGTTCATACGAACCCTGGAGGCACAGAGGTGTCTGTCTTTAAACATGTCTTTATTTTAATAATAGAGGGTTTTGGGCTACTTCATAAACAGTGTCTTCTAGTTTTGAAAAATAACTTCAAAGCAAGCTTAAAATTAGCAATCACTCAATACATTTTTTCATTTACCCACATGATATTTCCAGCTATGGGAATAGGATCATGTAAATGTAGCATACTGCATGAAATAGTAGGTAATTGGATTCAGACCCAAAAAAAGTTCTCCTGGGAAAAGAGGATAATTTGACTTTGGAAAGTAAAATCACCTGCTTCATTTCAAGGAAAGTGACATGAGAGGCCGTGCTGCCCCTTTGATTAGGACAGGAAAGGCAAATGGATAAACAGAGTAGAAACATTTTAGCAGCTCCACAATTACCCTCAAGCACTTAGCCAAATAGTTTGTGCTAGAACAATGTGAGACACCATTTGATTAAGATTAAATGTGCATTATTATTAATAACAGCTGTTGCACATGTCATTTGAGGAAAAGCTTCAGATGTGGCTCAGAAAAAGGATTGCATTTTTTTTTATTAAAGGTGTCCGATCATGCAAAATGCACTTTTTTATGTCTTTTATACATAAAGATGTGTCCCCGGTGTGTCGGGGAAGCCTCTCTCTTTTCCTCCGTACCCACATCTCTAAAACGGGGGTACAACGGAGCTGATCCAGATTTGAGACCAATATGACGTAATATCTGAAATGGCTGACACCCATATCCCTATCAGAAACGTCGCTATCAAAAACAATGCACGACGTGTTTTGGACGTAATATTGTCTGTTTACATTACCAAGCATCGCTAACACTCAGAGTTAACCTGTACTGGAGAGAGTATGTGTAAAAAAGCAGGAAATAACTCACCTTGTGGTAAACCCACAAGAAAAAAAGCATTTGACCTCCATTCTGTTTCAGAAATAATCCTTGATGTGGTTTGGAACATGATATGGCGTTTAATCAAGGCAGCATTTAGCTGTATCTGCCGTTAGAACTCTCTCTCTTCCCTCTGCAGCTCACAGCTTGCCTTGCCATGCTCCAAAGGGGGCGGGGCCAGCAGTTACAGACCCAGAATCAGCCCTTCTCTAACAGTCCACACGGCAGCGCGCATTGAAGCTTGCCGGTGGGTGTGTCTGGCGTGCGACCAACAACCAATCACATTAATCTCCTGCCCTGGACATACAAGCACGCGGTTTGATTGGCTAGAGCTTGTACTGGCATATGATTTGATTGGCTGGCATTTCTGTCAACACTTGAAGCACGCGACGCTGCCGTGTGGACGGGCCGTAACAGGGCTGAATAGAGGGATATGAGAGATGTCTAAAATGCATGATCTGTTCGGTATTTTGAGCAAAATTCATCATAGAGATAATTTTTATTTATTTGTATATATCTGAGACCCATAACATATGCCTAAAAATTGCATGATAGGAGATCTTTAATAAAATAGCTTTTCAATTCATTTCCAGATCATTTTCCATGAGGGACCGCGGCAATGTGGCGTCCCTGATCATGACGGCGCTGCAGGGGGAGATGGAGTACGCCACTGGGGTGCTGAAGCAGCTGCTGTCCGACCTTATCGACAGGAACCTGGAGAGCAAGAACCATCCCAAGCTGCTGCTCAGGAGGTGAGCACCATGATGAAAACAAATATAGAAAACGCTGTTAAACTCCACACAGAATGTAGCGAAATCGACTTGTCATTTACTTCATATATTGTAGTGTTCTATCTTGGAGGTCTGTTGACTTGAAATAGGTTCAGTGAACACACTGCAGAGGCTTTACTAAACTCATTAAATGTAGTTTCCAAGGAAAGAGGATTAGCATTACCGCTAACCTCCCACCATGCATTGCTAGAGGGAGAAAACTCTATTACTCTGACACTGTTCTTTTAGTGGAAGAAAACACACATTGTTAATATTATGAAACAGTTCTCACAGAAACAATGAAAGTTGTGTACAGAAGTCACATCCCTATTGGCCACCTACTGTCTCAAAAATAGTTTGGAACAAATGGCATTCGAACAATCACTGCAAAAAGACTTCAAGTTAGTCTCAGTGAAGGAAAGCAAAAAGCTTTGTAATACAACACCCACACAGAAATGTTGTAACTTGTAATGAGATGTAGATCTCTCCAAAAAGCGTTCTACGAACTAGAATGGGAGTTGGAGTGAACATACCTCCACCAAGGCTACTTCCCTAAATGAAAAAGAATGCTTGCGTTGTGTGTATATATATTGTATGCCCTGATTCAAATCCACTCCAAAATGTAACTGGTCGTTCCTTGGCCCATTCATACCCCTTTCACCAAATATTGTGACATTTTTCATAATCCTGGTGACAGACAAAAAAAAACTAGAGACCAAGCAAAAACATAACCTCAAAGGCAGAGGTTATTATGTCCACAGAACTATCATTGTTTATATTTAAAATCATGCAACAAGGTTGATTCATGAGAGCTTTTCTTTTTATAACGTCCCATTTCTTTCAGAACGGAGTCAGTGGCTGAGAAGATGCTGACCAACTGGTTTACCTTCCTCTTGTATAAGTTCCTCAAGGTAAGCCCAACAACCGTTTTGAAACTTCTATCCCTATGCAATCTGTTGACTGTATTTTTAAAACACAGATTTGTATTTTCATGTTGTTATACTGCCTGCGTGTGAGAGGCTTTTATTAAAAGCTGCTGGCTTATATTATTTTCCCCATACATTTATCTTAGTGCTTTTTGTAATATTTTATCTTCAGATTTCTTGCCTATCTACTGAATTATGCCAACAGTAGATCATTAAAGCTTCTTCCTTTCTACTGTTTTAATGTTTTTTTGGGAGCATGGATCCTCTCTACTGTCATGGTTTCACTTTTGTATCCGACACGTCTCCTCCATGTCGTTCCTTTATCTTACATCTTCTCCTCCTCTGATCTCTCTTTAATCTGTGCTGTCATTATTCCTCTGTCAGTCCCCTCTCTGCCTAAAGGTCATTTGCCTCGCCATGGGGTGCCATGCCTGTCCTCACATGCCCCCTCCTCTCATCATCCTCAACATCCATGTCCCCACTTTTTTATCCTCACTTTTAAAGGGCCCGGAAAAAGTGCATCTATTCATAAAATAGTCTCTGCTATGTGATTAAATAAACCCCACCAGGGATAATTACAAACAATGCTTAAAATGACAAAGACAGAAATGTATTTTCTTAATAAAAAAAAATAGAAAGAAAAAACATTTTTTTAAAGGGTTATTTGAGCAATATATAGTTGCCTTTTTTTCTCCAGCTAAAAACATATACAGATGTATATCAACTCCCCAAGAAAAAAAGCACCACAATTAAACCAATCAAATCAATAATCCAAATGATGCAGTTCATACAGACATAATTATGGAAAACCAAAAGGAAAAGTCTCCATAACAAAAATATGCTAATATTTATTCTGTGCTACAATGCACAAAACATGTCACTTAAATCCCAATAACTTTTGTATTTCATTAACTAGAGAAAAATGTATCCACAGTGCATTGCTGCTGACCGCTGGCTGTTAGCGGTGCAGAATCTGATCTCTCCTCAGCTACAGCATCATTATCCCTCTGTAATGTAAATGTCAGCATACAATCAGGGAGCCGTAATGAAGCCACTATATGGAGGAAAAGGGAATTTCAGAGACAGGCATGTAGCAGCCGAGCACAGGAGACGAAAGGCGAACCGAAAGCATAACAGCTTATCGTGATGTATGCTCCCTCTGCCTCGTTAGCAGCTGCCAGCTAATTGGCCCGGATGCTAACGAGGTTCTCGTTAAGCGGCGGAATGAGGAAGTAAGGAGGGAGAGGGGAGTGGTTGGTGGGAGAGGCGGGAAGGAGGAGAGCATGGGGTTAGAGGTGGTGGGGAGAGAGGGAAATAATAAAGAGGGGCATGACAATTAGGAGGGAGGAAGAGGAGAGGGAAGGAGGTGAGGAAGAAGGAGGTAGGAGATAAAGGGGAAACATTGTAATGGACAGGAGGAGAAGAAAGTCAGGAGGAAGCATATTGAGGTAATGATAGGGGGAAGTAAAAACAGAAATCTGCTTTCCTAGTTGACTTTGAACCTATACTTAATTTGGACATGTTGTTCTGCTTTCCTTGTTCATTTGTATTCAAACCTGTATTCAAGTGATTTGCCTCCGTCAAGAATAACTGTTTCTGGCTAAAGGACATTTTTCGAAACCAAAATGCTTTTTAAAATCACTGTTTCTCACTAAAACACATTGTGTGTGTCCTTGACATCTTACAAATGTAATAATTATACTTTCATCCTTGTCGAAAATGTGGAATGCTGGTGTTGTTAAGGTGATCAACAACTCTGGATAGGTTTCAAATGGTCGTATTTTAACATCACAATCCATATTGTGTTTAAAGATTAGCCGTTATGTGAGTATTTTCAAGCTCCATTTATTTCATCATCAGTGCATAAAATACCGGCTCATAGCTCATTAATCCCAATAGATGAGCATCGTATACATAGATGTTTAAGAGCTTTATAGTAGCTGCATAAAGAACATATGGTAACAGAAAGAAAAAAAGGAGAAGGTGTGTGTTTGAAAGAATAAGCGAGTTGTGGAGTGTGCTTGAAGGTGAGACTGATGGATTAGCACCCTCCCCTGTTCTCACCTGGACCAAATGCATCACACACACACACACCACACACACACACACACACACACACACACACACACACACACACACACACACACAGGCTGAAGTGTCTCCTCTGCACGGTGGATCATTAAGCTCTCGTCAGGCTGAGTATTGGCCGTGATCTGTCCTCTCACCCCCCTTAAACTGCCGCTGCTTCAGTCCCAGTGTTTTCCTCGGGCCCAGCTGATGACTAATGACACTATTGATTGGCAAGTGTCTTTGATGGAGGGAGAGCGGGAGCATATATAAAACCTCTCTGTAGCTCTGACACGCAGACGAGGGGGGGAAGTGGATATATTTATGTAACGCTGCTTACAACTCAGAGACAGGAAGTGATCATTTAGGCTCATTCACCCGATGCTCACACCAAAATTCCGTTGCCGTCCACAATATATTTTTTTATGATTTTCTATGTGCATCTTACAGGCTGGATTTCCAAATCTATTTAATTCTCCTTTACACTATACTTATGTTGATTGTGCAATGTCATATTAACATGCTGCCTTGACAAACCAGTTTCCCAAATAGGAATCAATTAATTCAATAAATTAGATTAGATTTATGCCATTAGAAGTCTGATCGTATAAGCAAGTTGTGATTTGGTTGACCTGTTGCTTAACGACATGATAACCTGATAGCATCATGCTAATCCTGCTGGGTAATGTGAAATATAGAAAAAGATTGAGATGGATGATAATTAATGGGGGGGTATGCTGAAGGATTTTTTTTAATCAAAGCAGATTGTATTTATATAGCCCAATATCGCAAAACACCTTTACAAATCTACTAACATGAATGACAACAAATACTATAATATTAAATACTCAGGTTTCGACTGAAGAGTAGTCTTACTCTGTAAATAAACTGTAGCCTAAAAAACGATTGTTTTTTCAAATGACTTTAACAGATTGTCACATTTTCCAGGATTCAAAATGTTACAGCAGATCAAGTAAAGTGTGATGTTATTAAATCAGCCAGTAATACTTTAAGTGGGCATGTTATTGTATTTGTTTGTTTACATGAATAAGCAAAAACTCAATTATAGTCTCTCATTTGTTTTTGCGTTGACAGTTACTTTATTATTTCTCTTACCGCTTGCAAAATGTCTTCCTAGACATGCTCAACACACATCGAAACAGCCCATAATGAGTCCTTATTTAATCACATTCTATGCAAATCAGATGAACTGCGACTGAATGAAAGAAATGTGAAAACCCTGTGCCCCTGACACTAATTTGCGACAGCCTTAGAAATCACCCAGAGCTGCCAGAAAAGCAGATGTCAATGCTTTCAGTTTGTTATTAAGTCGAAAGATGCACCATTTTTGTATGCCCTCTTAAAGGTCATGCAATGATTCATCGGAAAGGAGGGAAGAAGAAAATGTAGTTTATTATGATTAATTTTTAACATTAGATTTCATTAAGCTGAACTTTTAATCCTAAGCGTCCTACAATAAGTGAGTGGTTTTTTATTTTATTTAAAACGATTTTTTATTCATTATTTCATTAATAAGCTCTTATATATTTTATGAGGTTTTTACCTAAAGACACAGATTTTCTCCGATTTTACCTTTTTCTCAGATTTTCTTGACATTTCCTTTTTTTCTGGTCTGTTAGAATCTGTAAAAAGAAAAATCACTACTTTGGATAAACTAATAGCAACTTTTCTCTTTCTGTCTGCCCCCCCACCAGGAGTGTGCCGGGGAGCCTCTGTTCATGCTTTACTGTGCCATCAAGCAGCAGATGGAGAAGGGCCCCATCGACGCCATCACAGGAGAGGCCCGCTACTCCCTCAGCGAGGATAAGCTCATCAGACAACAGCTCGACTACAAAACACTGGTCAGTGAACTCACCGTGTGCCTCAGGGCTAAGCTATGGTGAAACAAGTCCTCAGAGCCTCAACTCGGGTATACATTTTATTGTCTTATACTAATAATACTCCAATTCAGTTAAAGGTTCTGATTGTAATAGGTTAAAAAAAACGTTTTATCAACAACATATACTTTAAGCATAAAAAATACTCAGTATGCAGGATGGCTTTTTTCCTGATTTAAATTGTTATTGAATATTATTTTTCAGTTTTTATCAACAACAAATACATGTTTGGTATAATTATATTTGTTATAGTTTATCATAGTTTAGCCAATTTGTTGGTACTTTTTAATAAAGTGGGTACATTAGTAGTACAGCACTGCATTGACAGCAAATGTACTCAAGTACTGTACTTAAAAATAAGTAAAAATACAACTTTGAGCTACGTGTACTCAACTTAGTATAAGTAATAGTAGTAACGATGGGTTATTAAATAATTTCCTCCCAAAAAATAGAAGTTTGTATCATACAACAATAAAACTCATAGAACAAGCGAAGTACTTACAGTAAGTAAATGTACTTTCTTACTTTCGAGCACAGGGTCTGAATGACTTGATGAGTTATTATGCTTTAGTTACAACTGATGATGACAGCTCGAGCCCTAACTCATCAGCAGCTCAAACATGGCGGCCAATGTTGAACGGGTTGAAGGGTAAACATGGCGCTTTAGCATCATTTGTGTTGGGAGGGAGAACGTGAACTCCTGCCCATGCAGCTTTTATCACGTTCTCCCTTCAAACAAAGCACTCCAGGATGGGATTGGAAACATAGACGTAACTACTTGTAATCAGGGTCTGCTACGGTTGTTTTGGTTTGCACCCAAGTGTGAAGGCCGAGTTACAATAGCAACAAAACTGAAGGGACTAGGAACATTTCCAAGTTTTCAAACAGCTGCTGCAAACAAACCAGGTGTGAAAAGGCTGTCATATACATTCGAATGCACCTTAGTTGGCCGTGTTCTGGCTGTATATACTATGTAGAATCTCAGCATTAAAATGACCTTAAACAACCAGACCTACGTTATATACACTGAACAAAAATATAAATGCAACACTTTTGTTTTTGCTCCCATTTTTCATGAGATGAACTCAAAGATCTAAAACATTTTCTATATACACAAAATAACCATTTCTCTCAAATATTGTTCAAATCTTTGATAGTGAGCACTTCTCCTTTGCCGAGATAATCCATCCCACCTCACAGATGTGGCATATCAAGATGCTGATTAGACAGCATGATTATTGCACAGGTGTGCCTTAGGCTGGCCACAATAAAAGGCCACTCTGAAACGTGCAGTTTTGCTTTATTGGGGGGGTCTGGGGGGGTCCGAAAACCCTAGGGTTAAACCCTAACCCTAACATGTCACCCATCTCCTTCGCATAGAGTTGATCAGGTTGTTGATTGTGGCCTGTGGAATGTTGGTACACTCCTCTTCAATGGCTGTGCGAAGTTGCTGGATATTGGCAGCAACTGGAACACGCTGTCGTATACGCCGATCCAGAGCATCCCAAACATGCTCAATGGGTGACGGGTTAGGGTTAGGGTTAGGGTTAAACTGACTGGTTTTCGGACCCCCCCAGACCCCCCCAATAAAGCAAAACTGCACGTTTCAGAGTGGCCTTTTATTGTGGCCAGTCTAAGGCACACCTTTGCAATAATCATGCTGTCTAATCAGCATCTTGATATGCCACACCTGTGAGGTGGGATGGATTATCTCGGCAAAGGAGAAGTGCTCACTATCACAGATTTTTTCAGATTAGAATATTTGAGAGAAATGGTTATTTTGTGTATACAGAAAATGTTTTAGATCTTTGAGTTCATCTCATGAAAAATGGGAGCAAAAACAAAAGTGTTGCATTTATATTTTTGTTCAGTGTATGTTGTAGGGATGGGTACTTGCATTATCAACAGATGTTTTCAACAGTTTCCAAACCTGAAGAAGTGAGCGGTAGGCACACAGCATTGAAGAAACAGCTTGAAACGGTGTTTTTTGTTTGTACACACCATGTTTGTTTTGGGTGGAGGAAACATCTGACAATAATTCAGCTCCTGATAAAAACCTCCTGAATGTCTCGATGTGACGTTATCAGAGGATTTGAGGCAGTAATTCCTGTTTGTTACAATTTAAAATTGCGCGGTCAGTTTGTTTTGGAAACCTCTACAATGTATATCTTGTTATTGATGTACACTTAATAAATTCTTATTAGGGGATTCTCACCTCAATGAGTGCAATGACAAGTCCCATGATCCCATGCTTCTTTACAACACCACAAAGTTGTGTCTTTTGTTATTGCTTTGAGTAGGAGAACTATGTTGGCAGAAAATTGGATAATTAGCATTTTAACTTTCCACCTTGTTTTCCCGCCAGACGCTGCACTGTGTGAACCCAGAGAATGAGAACGCCCAAGAGGTGACGGTCAAGTGTCTGAACTGCGACACCATCACTCAGGTCAAGGAGAAGCTGCTCGATGCGGTGTACAAAGGCAGCCCCGACTCACAGAGGCCCAAAGCCTCTGATATGGACCTGGGTAAGAGCCTCAGTACTGTACCTGCAACTGTATGATACACAGCTGTAGTAACTGGCCAAGGTTATGTAACAAATGGTAAGGTTCATTACTTTAAACTTCTGATTCCTCTTCCTGAAGAATGGCGCCAAGGTCGGATGGCCAGAATCATTCTGCAAGATGAAGATGTCACCACTAAAATCGACAATGACTGGAAACGACTCAACACTCTGGCTCACTATCAGGTACAGACGAGCACCAATAGCAGCCACGAGCCAGAGTTTGAACAGCTAGGCTGGTTCATCCACTGAATATTCCTGTGTGTGTTCTGGTGTTCAGGTTACAGACGGCTCACTGATCGCCCTGGTGCCAAAGCAGAACTCTGCCTATAACATCTCCAACTCCTCCACCTTCACCAAGAGCCTCAGCAGATATGGTGAGACCTCCATTCTCCATTTCACTTGACCCTATTTAAATCATTCTGTCACTGATTCCCATCCCTCCCCCCCAAATCCTCTCACTCCTCCATTTGCTCTTTGGTTATCGTGGCCATGATTGGGCTCCATTCTTTGTGAATGGCAATCCTTTTTTTATCCATCGCTATCAGCCCAGGCCAAGGCTATTTCAGGGCCGCTTCCAAGCAGCCCGTAAATGACAGGCATTAAAGTAGACACCTCGATACCCAGCTGATGGAGTGTACGAGAGAAAGAGAGAACACCTGGCACTCAGCGATAGTCAGAGGCCCTGCATCAATATGGTAGACTTCACTGGACAATTCAACTATTTAAAAGATAAATGACTCTGATACAAAATGGGGTGTAACACTCAGGCATGCAATGCTGTAATCATTGTTACTGATCTAGACTAGACTAACAGCAACCTGGATTCCTTATAAAAGTAACATACCAAATGAAGGTTAGTATGTCCATCTTTTTTATCCATGTGTAATATGAAAAGAATATACCTTCTCGGGTATCATTTGTACCTTTATTGGACACTGTAGCAATAGACAGGAAACAGGGGTCGAACATGCGACAAAAAGCCCTTCATTTATGCATTAGGCATTCTAACCATTATGCTTCTGAGCACCCCAAAACAGGCACAGGCTTTTTCCGTTGTGGGCCGTTTTTGATGATTATATACTGAAAATAGCAGGAGAGTGAGAGACCGCTCTTTTTCCCCACCAATCCAATTTCTGTATTTAGGCCCTCGAACAATTAGGGCCGTAAAATCAGTTCCAGGATGTCATTATTTTTTTAAAACACACTTTTATAATATTTTAGATGAATAACTCCACAGTTAGTTTTTTCCTGCGTTTCTCCTGTATTAACCCTTAACTTGTATACGTGAGGAAACTGAACAGAAACAATAAATAGGCAGACTGGAAACCAAAACAAAAAGCTGAAAGACGCAAAATAATGTAGTTGAATAATAATTATTCACGTGACACCAATGTGCAATGCGGTTTAGTGTAAATGTATAAATAGTGCTCATAGACATATATAAGTCTTGACAAACAAGTACCTCAGATTATATGGTATGCTGTTGAGCCTATCTAGTTAGAGGTGACTTGACATAAATAAGAATTAAAGCATTCTAATAAACGCAACACTGAAAATGATATGTCTTGAAATCAACATGTTTTACCGTCTTACCTTGCTCAAATGCACCGCTGTAGCTATTTTGCTTCACAGCGAATACATCTTTAAAACGATGTGATTGTGGAGGTGTGTGTGTGCTCGTGCATGAATATGTGTGTGTAGGAGTGGGTGTGTTTATGAGCACGGGTAAATGTTGGTCACCAGTGGCCATGATGGGTTTGGAATCAAAGCCACTCAGCATCACGAGAGCAACAACAGTAGAACCACCCCACTCTTCTATCCCCTGCTCCCCCATTACTCTCCCTTTCACCCCTCTCTCTCCCACTCACCTTTGTGTCCCTCTGTCCATTTAGCTCACCCACCCCCCTCTTCTCCTGTCATCTCCGCTACATCCTTTCACCACATAGAGAGGCATTGCAACATGCATCAGCAGCTGTGTTTCTTTCATCTTCCCTATCCCCCCTTTCCCACGAGCAACAGCTAGTCAGGAGATTGTCCCGCACCACCACGTCCCAGCTTTCTTTCCCCTCTCCGTGCTAAATGGAACAGTCGCAGATATGCATCTCTTAGCTCCGCTCTAATCAACTTTGACACTCATGCCATGAATAATTAATTAACAGACAGAAAGGAAAAACGAGAGAAGGAGAGGGAGTCACAGTCTGTGAAAGAGAGAGAAAATCATAGAAGAAACACACTCAAGTTTAGGTGATCGACATACAGAATCTGCATGTTTTATTTCTTTATCACCTCACATTTAATTTAGCTAACATTTAATCCAAAGCGACACACATTAAATGCAATCAACCTTCAAGATACAAACTCAAAACAGCAAGGATCCTGCGAGTTTAAAAAAGTGACACCATCTTAAGTGCTACATTAGAAGAATAGCAGGCCCTAAACACTTGCTGGTTTCTGAAACGTTATAAAAAGGCTTTAAAAACAAATCAGCGTATTCCTCCAAATAACTCTGTTTTGTGTTTCCGGCTTTAGAGAGTATGCTGAGGACAGCCAGCAGTCCAGACAGCCTGCGATCCCGAACCCCCATGATCACTCCTGACCTGGAGAGTGGAACCAAATTGTGGCATCTGGTGAAGAACCACGACCACTCGGACCAGAGGGAGGGGGACCGAGGCAGCAAGATGGTGTCTGAGATCTACCTGACCAGGCTGCTAGCTACAAAAGTAAGGAGGAAACTTCACACTTTTTTACAGTCAGGCTTGGAAAAAAACCCTGAAACTGCACTTGAGACCATTGGAGAGCAGTAAAACTCCCCACTGAAACTCCGCCTAATGGAATATTTTCAGCATTAACAGCTCTTTAAGGCGAAGGGATCCACCTCACATATTTGATGGTCTAGGAAACGACTTTTAAAGAGAGCCTGCAGGTCATTGAGGAGTCTTAAAATGTTTTAAATCACATCAGAATCTAAGGTTCTCATATACCAGGTGAAGGTATATACATATAACATTTACATGAATGAATGCTATTGTCCCAAGCACTATACTGAACACATTAGTTACAATCCTCAGTAGAAACAAAGTTCCACAATAGATCAGGTATCACAATGTTCAATTCAAACGGCTTTAAAGTTGCAGCAGGTGCATTAGGTGACACATCAATCTATAGAAAAGAGCCAATTTCATAAGCCTTGGTACAGTGCTTGACTATCTTCAATTAAATAAATAAAATGTAATAGATTCTTACAGCGGCTTCCTTCTGTACGCAACTATTATAGAGGTTGTTTTTACTTTTTTAAGTTAAAACAAACTGCCTGTTATGGAAACCTTAATGTAGATATCAGAATACTGTACATTTTCGTTGGAAAGCAAAAATGTTGCCCTTGAAAATGATAGCTACCGTCCTCTAGTTAGTGCTGTTTCACTCCTAAAGGCCAAAAGAGGCTCAGGTAATTAAAGGTGGGGTATGACATTTATTTCAGAAACACTTTTGTTATATTCCATGGAATGCTCTTAACATCCCGATAGCAATGAATATATTAAATGCTTTGACAATAAATCCATAAAAAAATGTCATCTGTGGAAGCCGTGGCGCTGTAAATAGCACGACCAATCATGGTCGGCCCGGCTAAAATAACTGGATGGCCTACCTGCCTGTCAGCCTTCCATCTGTGCACAAACTTATCTCGTGCCCCTCATTGGTCATGTGCGCGTTCGTGTGTGTTGGAGGAAGGGCTTTGTAAGGAAGTGGCAGATTACCCATTTACCCAAGTAAAAGGTGGTTGCATACGGTATATTGACATTGGAAAAGGACCAAGTACTGATCCTTGACGAATCACAATGGAAAGAGAGTGATGTTTTTTCCTTCCCAGGCTGAACAATCATGGAACAAATTGCAGTTTGAGTACAATTTACACTATTGTAATTATAATGGTTTGGTTTTCCGTAGAACATATGAGCAGTAGGGGTAAGTAACTTGAGCCTGATTTTGCATTGTGGGAAAAGTATCCAAAGCCAGTGAAGCACTTATCAGCTTTGCGACCACAGGTGTTGTTATGGGTGGCGTGGAAGGGTGTATTGTATTGTAGTACACTCTTGATTGATGGTGAAGCTTAATCATGTTTTCGATTTACCAAACCAAATAGTGTAAAACAAAAGGATCCATTGGACACACACACACCCACATGGATAAACAGACTCATCTTGTCCATTTTGGATCCTTGCAACTTTCCTTTTCACCTTCAGTGTCTCTCAATTCAATGGGTGCGTCTCACTTAGGTTATCTTTCATTTCCTCGGTCTCGGTATCACCGGAAGTTGATTTGTCTGCGCCATCTTGAGTAGCGTCCCAGTGGCCTTATTTGTGCCAGAGGGTAGAGGAGCGATAACGGAGGAGCGATAATCGAGGAACTACCAGACCATCCTCTGGTGAAATCCTCAGACACTCGCCCCGCCCCCTTACTGTGTATCGCTCACTGATTGGACGATGNTTGATTAAATGTGAACCTATAAACAAAATAAGACCTGGTTCCCTTAGGCAAGCATATACGGCTGTACAGATGGCAGTTAAATCTGGCCTGACACAGGTGAACTAGTGCAAAGGAGTTCTTTAAGATTCACTCAAAGTAGGTAACAGAATGCTCAAAATCAGCTTAAATAGAAAATAAAAATGAAGACAGCAAAAAAAGTCTGCATAAAGTGAAGGTGTGTTGTTCTCCACCTCCTCAAGAAAAGGTCGTCCTGACAGTCTGATTGGCTGAGAGGATAAATGCACCAAGCTGCTTTCAGCTCATAATTAGGAACCAACAGGTGACCTGAATAACCTCCAATCAACTCAGGAGGAGAGGGACAGTCAACTGAAATGAATTAAGAAAAGGGAATTTCAACAAGTCTCCACAGTGTTAGAGAATTCTACAATACAGTACAAAACACACATACATTCTAAAAAAAAAGGATATTTTTAGCATTAAATAAATAAATATGATTTAGTTCATACCTCAGTTTATTTTTGAATAAAGCTTCTTGTCAATACCATGACAGAAGTGTCAACAATACTAGTACTCTTATTCTCATTGCATATTCTTACTTTAACTTTGAATGTTCAATAAATAATTTGTTTTATTTTCAAATGTTTATTTCATCTTTATTTGTATTTATTTATAAAATAAAACAACTGTGCAAAAATCTTTAATGACTAGTAACTTAATAAATGCTAGATTAATAAATAAAGTTAAAGTACAAGTATGAAGTAGCATAACATTAGAAAGTAAAACATTAAAGGGGACCTCTCATGCCAAATGCACTTTTTGATGTCTTGTATACATAAATGTGTCCCCGGTCTGTCGGGGAACTCACGCAGTGTCAGAAAATAAAACCTTTTCTCTTTTCTTCCTTACCCAAATATTTTAAAATGGGGGTAGAACGAGCGGATACAGATTTGCTGCCGATCTGAAGTAATATCGGATGGTGGACCCACAGAGAGTTGCAATCAGAAACAATGCCTGACGTGTTTTGGACGTAATATCTTTACATTAGCATCGCTAACACTCAGAGCTAACCTGTACTGGAGAGCACATGTGTTTAAAAAGCAAGAAATAAAAAAAGGAACTCACCTTGTGATAAACGCGCAAGAGAAAAAGAATTTGAGCTCCATACTGTTTCAGAAATAATCCTTGATGTGGTTTAGAACAGGATGGCCTTTTATTACAGCAGAATTTAACTTATATATATCTATATTTAGAATTCTGATCAGGCATTAGCTCCGCCTCCTCTTTTATTTTATTTCAAGCCAACGACCCAAAATCTGCATTTCTCTTAACAGGGCTGGAATAGAGGAATATGCGGGATGTCTAAAATGCAGGATCTGATAGTATTTTGAGTAAAACACATCATAGACATGTTTTTATATTTTTTTATATGTCTGAGACCCATAATATATCCCTTAAAATAGCATGATAGGTGGACTTTAAAATGAAACTCATTAATGCTAAATGAATGTACTCGGAAAGCTAGTAACATAGAGATAATATAGAATAGAATAAAAATAAATATAGAATATAACCGTGATAAACAACTAACCACCTAGATGCTTATTTATGATGCTGCGATATGCTAACATGGATTAATATCAACATGTATGTCGATGACATTTTATTTTATTTGCTTGTTTTCAGCTTTAATCTCTCCATCACTTATTCAAATTACAAATGAAGTCAGATAGTGCTGTTGAAATATAAGTTCTTGAAAACCATTATTAAAGTGCACAAAATTCACCTTAAAATGAACCCTACAATCCACAAGAAACTCTGTTAACTCCATGTTTAGTGAGTCATTTGATGTCATTCTGCCAGGAAAGTGGTGCCAGCGTTACCAAAGTGAGCAGCTAACACCGAGGGGAGACCGGGCTCCCTCGGCCTATCCGCATGTTTATTTATTGCTTTTGGTCCGGAGAATTTAAATCCTAAAACCAGACTGCTTCTGTGGTCTGCTGACTCTCCATTACATTCCAGCTTCAGAGGCCCTTCTCTCTACAGCTGTAGAAGAAGAAGAAGAAATTAGATGGGGATATAAAAATGTCAATTGGGGGACACATGGAGTAAACCAGGCTTTAATTTGTGCTCAGGGTGTTGGTGGGGTCACATTAGGAATTTGAGGCTGGAATGTCTTTGGAATGTGTTGAGGAGCACCCAATGAGGGAGAAAAAATAAACCACAGGAAGCTTTTAATTTGCCTGTCCCCATGGGGTCTCTTACTGACAGCAATCAAGCTTTGGTAGTGCAAACCACCATGCTTTGGAGAGTTATGGATTACATCCAACGGGATAAAAACAAAGGTAACCGTATTGCCTTGCAGATACATTAAACATATACGTAATCAGATAACGGTTACAGTTCATTTCAAGTTCAAGGAATGTTATATTATGAAGCACATGCATTTAAATACTTCACAATAACACCAATTATCTATTAAAAAGGCCTTATTATATTTGTCGGGGATGTCCCTTTCCTGTCGTGTGTTATATAGGTTTTTGTGCTTATAAATGATCTGCAAAGACTCAAATCCGTTTTGTAATGCATTAGGTGGACACCTGATTTGTTAAACAAAAATACTGTGATGTTTCTTTTCTCTAGTATTTCTGGCATTGCAAATCATTTTGAGGTAATCCAAATTCCTCAGAAAGTAATCAGGTAACATTAGTACTTTACTGATTACTTTTCTTTACAGGTAGATAGTCATTGTAATGGATTACATTTTTAAAGCAACCCTCCCAACTATGCAGGATGAAATCTGCACATCGTGACTTTGCCTCCTCTTCCTCCTGCAGGGCAATAAAGGTAAAACAGGCGTGATCATCGCGGCCTACATGCACTACAGCAAGATCTCTGCAGGGTGAGTGTGTTTCAGTTTGTGTGTTCAAGACATCCAAAGAAACACCATTTGACATGTTCATAAAACATCCACACATTAAAGTGTATTGAACACATCGGATTACATTTCACATGTACATTTCCAACGTGCTTAAACGTAGCAACAGTGTGTCTCGTGTGTGATGTGTGTACCTGCGGCACAATGGTTTCCATTCAGATGCTGTTGATAAGTTGTTTTGATAAATGAAGCCCAGTGGATTTAGTGCAGGAACAGTGGAAACGGCTTCATCCTGTGTCCAATGCCAGCTGTATCCTCTCCATGTTCACTCTGCTGCAAGTCCCTTGATGGAAGTGTGTGTGTGTGTGTGTGTGTGTGTGTGTGTGTGTGTGTGTGTGTGTGTGTGTGTGTGTGTGTGTGTGTGTGTGTGTGTGTGTGTGTGTGCAGGGCGGACCAGGCTCTCAGTACTCTGGCCATGAGGAAGTTCTGTGAAGATAAGGTGTCCTCTTCTCTGCAGCCGTCCCAAAACAGGTAGAGGCCACGAGATAAAATGAGGGGAAATGGGCCGGGGTCGATTAGTGGTGGTAGTGGGTGTGGTGGGTTGAGGCTGTCCTTCAGCATAGTAGAGGTTGGTAAATGCGTAACCATTTACCATAAAATGTAGCTTCAAGCTCTTCATACGTATAACTTCTGGATTTCCCTTTTCACAGCAGACTTTTGACATCTTAAAAAGAAGATTAATGATGGCTGCATTCCAATTAGCTTTCTTTGGAGTCAGGACCCGGTGTTTTGCATGCTGGCTCACTGGTACATTGGAATATAATGGAGCCCTTGGTAATGCTTTTAGGAATACCTTCATTTACGACAGCAGGCAGATGTAGGTCAAAAAGTTTGTAATGTATCCAAGTCGTACATTTAGTGGAAAAACACTTGGATATTCTCAACAACAAACTCATAGCGCCATCATTTGTTTGTCATCAACAGTGACAGTGTCAAAATATCTCCAATTTTTTTTTATTTCTATGTTCCTAATCTATTATTTTAGGATCAAACATAACAATAGGTTTACTTTCGCAAAGATAATAGTCAAGGGAATCGTTTTAACATTTTGGAGAATATGCATACAGTATTCTCTTTCTTGTGTTCTCTTTCTATATGAGAAAATCAACGACTGATTGATATCTATATTTTCATTTAACTTTGGGCAAGCGATAAAGCATACATCCCAAAGTCACACTAGTGCTGCAAGGTGAAATGTGACACTAACAAGAATGGTTTTGTACTGACGGGATTGCGTCAAATATTTAGACTCGCCTGTCCTCCTCCTCTGAAGATAACTCGGTTGGCGTTCTATCTGAGAACAGCATGTCAGCATTCTTCTCCTCTCTTTGATAGATGCTTGTACATGATCTCCATCTGTTAGGGTTAATCTCTTATTTGTATCTCACAACGATCTGTCTCTTATAGATACATCTATTACTTTGGGGGCCTTCTGTCGGGGGCCATCAAGATGAACAGCAGCCCTCTCTTCCTGCACCAGGTGCTCATCCCGTCACTCCCCAACTTCCAGGGGGAAGGAGGTGAGCTCTTCATCTATTCGCCAAATCACAAAATAAATACAGTCTCCTTTCTCTTATTTGACCCTCCATTTTTTTTATTGATATCCAATTCAGCCTACTTCAATATTTCGACTCATCGTGCTATGTTTTAATGACAACTATGATTATTAAATAGTCCTTTTACATAAAGAATAACTATACCTTTGTATTAAAAGAATAAATGATAAAAAAAGGAAATGGTTAGAACTGACAATAAGTACATTTACAAACTTTGATTGGACTTTATTTATATAGCAATCATATTTGAGGAGACTTGTAATACTTGTGTGGATGGATTTAATGGTTAAAAATCCAGAGATAAAAAAAAACTTTTATTACCAAGGTGTCTTTCTTGTTTTCCCATGCTCTATCACTCTATTTAGCAATGTATGTCTTGATACATTTTTTCATTTGTCTCATTGGTGATCCTTCCCGAGTATCAGCCATAACCACAAAATACAGTATAACGTCAAATGCATTATCCAAACACACATCACCTCCTGCTTCCTTTAAACTGAATACCAATCTTGCCTGTAAAAATGTAAATGTCTGCCGGTACCATTATAAATGATTTAGTCCTATATAGTGGCATGAAAAAATAACTTAAAGGTCACCTATTGTGCAAAATCCAATTGTTCATGTGTCCCCTCTGTGTTAAGAGATTCGGAAAGTTTCAGGAAACAATATTATTTCTCTTTTTGTCCTGATCCATTCATATAAAAACCTGTCTGAAAATTAGCTAATTAGATTCTGGCCATTTTGTGATGTCACAATGTTTTTAGGGTTGTGTAACCATTAGCCAATAACAAACCAAGGTAACACCGCCCACCTTATCACCTGAATCTCCTCCTAGAGCACCAATGGGTGCGTTTCACTTCTCTTATTTTTCATTTCCTCGCTCCTCGGTCTCGGTATCACCGGAAGTTGATTTTTATCTGCGCCATCTTGAGTACCGTCCCAGTGGCTTTATTTGTGCCGGAGTACCGAAGATCGAGGATCAAGGAGCGATAACGGAGGAGCGATAATCGAGGAACTACCAGACCATCCTCCGGTGAAATCCTCAGACACTCGCCCCGCCCCCTTACTGTGTATCGCTCACTGATTGGACGATGCAGCGCATGCACTGATCTCGCTGCTGTCAGACGATCAGAGCTAATGTGGCGTCATCACAAACGGACGTCGCTTCACTTGACGCTCCGGAGGAAACAACGTCCCATTGCTCTTAAAACTCATTTCCCTGCTTCTCGTGGTTTCCTTACGTCTCTCCATGCGTCCCTGGTGGGAGGGACTAAATGCAGGGAAACGACGCAAGTGAGGGACGCAAGGAATCCATTCAACCGAAGTGAAACGCACCTAATGTCTTCATTGTAAGAGGGGGATGGAAATGTAGCAATGGGCAGCATTTACAAGAGAGCACGCTTTTCAATTTCCACTGGTAATCAGAAGAATCAGATTAATAAAAATGTGCTTGTGGTGCAGAGTGCAGGGATGCAGATACAGGAGGTGTCATGAGACAGGTTGTTTGTTGAGGGATTGAAGATTTGGCCGTGTAGGGTTAGAAAAAATAAAAAAGAGGCAAATACAATTGAGAAGCTCATTTTTTCCATGTCTCTCCTTGTCTGTCTTTCTGCGTCTGTTTGCCTGGGCTTCCCGTCCCGTCATGCAGATCTCAGTTCTTTGATCTGCAACAGAATTCATTCCTGTTCCATTTGGCTATGGCTGACTAAATAAATTTCCTCTGTAATAGATTCTGCCAGATGGAAAAGAGTGGGAAACAAATGTGTTGTTAGGGAAATTCGTTTAGCTTTATTTCATTTGATTATGTTGAAGCATTGTCATTGGTGGAAGAGCCTGCGTTCCTGTTTGTGACCCTGCAGAGCTCAGTGGGCAGAGCGAGGCAGTCACACAGCCAAAGTTATAGCTGTGATTCCCATTGGGGTCATTCATATTAAATGCACATGCTAATGGCCCATTCAGGTACTGCGATACAAGTGGCTGGAAATGGTTCACTTTATTCTGTCACACTACACAGTGAAACTATAATTATTTGTATTCTTTACCTTCTCTCTGCGATTTCTTAAGATTATTTTATTGTAATTAACAGGAGTATAACAAATCTAAGTGAGCAGTGTTTTTGAGGGTGGCTGGATTATTCACGAGTGCCAACACAAAGGTTCTCTAAACATGAATGACCAATATCAATATATTTAATACAAACTTAACAATAAACCCTTTAAAAACAAAGGTCAAAGTTGCCATAGTAAGGCCAAAACAAAATAAAAAAATTAGGTGCTATTTATTATTATTTTTCTTATTAATCTTCTTATTAATTTTATAAATGCAAATATATATTTCAATTATGTGTTCTATGATGATTTATTTTTTCCTATTTTAATTTAGATATTTTTCGTTTAGGTAAAAAAACTCTCTTGGATTTTAGGCATACAATCGAATGCATTGATAGAAAACAAAACTAAACTCCATTCCTATTAAGACTGGTCAAATAATTGAGAGCAGCATGAAACAAACTACAGTGTAATCTTAATGAACAGTTTTACCTCCTCATTATTAATGTCCCTTGTTTCCTCTCCCTCATCGTCCCTCCCTTCAGGGCACGCTGCAGAAGTTTGTGGACGACCTGTTTGAGACCATCTTCAGCACGGCACACAGAGGCAGCGCTCTGCCGCTGGCCATCAAGTACATGTTCGACTTCCTGGACGAGCAGGCCGACAAACACTCCATCACAGACTGCGATGTACGGCATACCTGGAAGAGCAACTGGTGAGTGACATTTTGTGTTTGTTTTTTGTCAGCTTCAGCAGTACTTTGCCTGAAGGCAGCGGCACCTACTGAGCAAGATACTTACAATATAAACCATCAGAAAAAAGCTTTAATGCACACAAAGTGATGTATTATAGACAACATTAGAAAAAGCAACCGTAGCATTCAGTTACTTCCAATTATGTTTTATTAAAGCATGCTCTTATAGCATATTTCTAAGTTACATTCAACCATCCATTGTTACTTTCTTTTCTTAAATGTCTCTTCTGTATTGCCTCTCCAGTCTTCCTCTGCGGTTCTGGGTGAACGTCATCAAGAACCCTCAGTTTGTATTCGACATCCACAAGAACAGTATCACGGACGCTTGCCTGTCTGTGGTGGCCCAGACTTTCATGGACTCCTGTTCGACGTCAGAACACAAGCTGGGAAAAGACTCTCCTTCAAATAAGCTTCTCTACGCTAAAGACATCCCCAACTACAAGAACTGGGTGGAAAGGTAAGTTAAACACAGTAAGAATGACATTCAGTGCGATATTAAATTGGTTATTATGAGGTGTTTGAAGCCGGGAGGGTTGACTAATGCCTCAACTCCAAAGAGAAGTGAGTTAGAGTGGCGAAAGTTAATTACACTTCCAAACTACTAAGCTACAAATAACTGTGAGATAATGATAACTTAACAGGTTGAACTTTATCTGAAGCTCACATTTGAAGCATTTCACTGGAGGCAGAGTACACAGTTTGATTAAATTAGCGTGAAGAAATCCTGTACTGTAATTACAGCTTGCTCCAGGCCCGTGAATATCAAATAGGGAGTGAAGAAAATGTCTGTAAAACCAGTTCTATCAGTTACATTTTTAACTTAAAAATGTCCCTTTTGACTTCGCCTGTGAAGAAGCAAGAGATGTAAACAGAAAACAAAAATGAATGATGGAATGTTAGCAACGGTTTCTTCTTTTCTTGCTGACTGAAAAACGTCCTCTAGTTCACCCTTCATATTTTATTCAGGTCCAGGAAGTCTAACTAAACCCTGGATAAGTTATGCACTTGCACGCATGTTTGTTGTTTCTGCTTTATGGGGAAGCGTCCAACAGTAGTTTGGGCAATGTAAAGCAGCTCCTGACACAGAATTCATTCATATTGTAAGAAATAATTAAGGAGACAGTATTTTTTCTGATACAGACAGTGCCAAAAACAAAGATTAGCAACCGCTGATGATTCAAAAAAGAGGGATACAATTAAATGATTGTATATTACGTCACCAGTGTGCATTCTCCCTTGTTTTGGTTGCTGCAGGAGCTAAAACAGAGCAGACAACTGTCCTGCCAATTCCTCTGTTTATTTCCAGCATCATACTTGAGTGTGCTACAGTAAGCCCTATAAGGCTTGCAGGGAGTGTTTGCAGGCGGTGTGAGATAAGGATTTATAGGTGATGGTTAATTGGGTGCAGTTAAACCTTGTTTCTATTATGCCTCCTAACCCGCACTCAACCCCGCGCTGCCCGCTGCAGTAAACCTTTAGATAGCTGAGATATGGATTCTGCAAAACAGGTCTGGGTTCAGCTCAATATCAGGATATACTCTTAATATACTCTATTGTATTCTGCCCGCCGCAAGTCCAATAGACGTTTTACTCGGAGGATAATGCGAAGCTTGTTGCTGCTCAGACCGCATGGACCTCAATAATGCTCTCAGACATAATAACAAGGTATGATCAGGAAAGAGACGAAGGCTGAATCTTCTCTGTCAGTACACTCCATTACATCTTTTATTATCGACTGATATTTGTTTCGAATGCACAAAAAGAAAAGACAAGGAATTCAACCATACAAATGTGAAAGTGAAAGAGAATAACAACTTTAACAATATAAGATATGTTATTCTACTTATGGTATTGTAAATACACTATAAGTTTTGCAATAGTATATACATTAGATAAATTATATCGATAATGAAAAATAGAATAAATGAAGAGATGGTAATGAGATCTCAAATAAACACTAAATAGAGAGCTCCTTATTAAATCCAGTGTATGAGTCTGGTAAAAAAAAAACATTGTTGCGGCTAATGCATTTATTCACAATATTTAAATATAATATATATATATATATATTTTATATATATGTATATTCCAAAAAGTTTAAATGTATAGGAATTAAATGAGATTATCCTATACTGTAATATGTAAAAATCATCTAAAACCTTGACTATCATAACTAAACCAGTTTTGCCTGAGGTGTTACTCAAAGCAGACAGTTATTGCCTCGGGCATATATCTCTTTATTTTTCATTTCTCACAAGGGTAGTCAAATATAAAGCTGGAGTTATGCAAAGTTAAATGAACCTCCCTGACTACAAAGACCTTAAACTAAAAATCCCATATTCTTACACTGACTTGCACTGAAAACATATATGTTTAATCTTAGAAAGTCAGGCATGTATAAAGGGAATTGGGAACAGCATTGGAGGCGGGGCACCGTTTATTCCTATGAAAGTTGCTCAGTGGCGCACAAAGTCAAAACGGATCATCAAGGGATCTGGGACCAGACAGCATCTTTATCACAATGTTAGTCAATGGGAAAGGTCTTAATGGGCCCTAATGACATCGGTGACTCAGACAGAAGTTGTAATACCGCCGTTTGGCCACCACAAAACCCTTTCTTCAGCTGCCAGCTCACTTCCTTGGCGTTTATTTGCCGTCCACTCCTCTTGTCCTTGAAAAAGATACTGCAACATCAATTCAACATGGAAAGTGCTCGCCAGCTGCCTCTGTTTGCAAACCAGTAGGTGAAGTTTTGGATGGAATAAAAATGGTTCGGTACATTAAACTCTTTCTGACCTCTCCTCTAGGTATTACTCGGATATCTCCCGCATGCCAGTCATCAGTGATCAGGACATGAGTGCCTACCTGGCAGAGCAGTCCCGCCTGCACGTCAGCCAGTTCAACAGTATGTCGGCGCTGCACGAAATCTACTCCTACATTATCAAATACAAAGACGAGGTGAGCTCCAGTGTGATCAAATGGAATGGAAAATAACGGGGTTAGCTTTCTGTGATCCCCCTTCTACTTGTTTTGACTAATGCCATGAGGTCATTTGAATTCAATTACACTGATAACCAGTCCACATTGGTAAGGGCTGGAAGGAATTATCACCATTAGGGTGCACATTAGGCGATGAGCTTACCACATTATGGAGCTAATGGAGCTTCATTAGATGGGACTTGCATGCACAGTCCGATAGCTGCTGCTGGTTGATTACAACTGGACGTTTGGGTTCAAAATCAGGATTGTGTGTGCAGTGTTCATCTGTTAATGGAATAGTTTGTCATTTTGAGGTGTACGCTCATTTGCTTTTTTTTAATAAGATTTAGACCAGAAGATTGATACGAATTTGATCATAGCTGTCTTGTTAAACAAACAAAATAAAACAAATGTTCTGGTTTTAATTTTCTTAGCTGGACAAATTTACTTCCTGAAATTTCCGTCGGGCGCTCCCAGTGTTAATAAGGTCAACAAAAACAATGACTAAATTGTTTCCTCCAAAAACTTTTTTGACATCTAAGACTAAACAATGTCGAGAAGGTGAAGGTGTAATGATAGAGTAACTGTGATTGCATTAACATGCAATATTGTTGACAAATAAAGACTGAAATGTAGTTTGAATAATAAAAACTTTGTCGAAATGTCTCTTTTTTTGTTGACAAAAACATATTGGTTGTATAGTATTAAAGTATACCCAGATTCATTTAAATAAAACAGGATGCCCTTAACTAAATTTGATTAAAAAGAACTGAAAAGGACATTTGACATAAGAATAAATAACAAAACAAATGTGCCATCCATCAATGGTTTATTTACAACTTCATATCATCGACAAGAGAAGACTGATAAGTACACACATATATACAGGACTGTCTCAGAAAATTAGAATATTGTGATAAAGTTCTTTATTTTCTGTAATGCAATTAAAAAAACAAAAATGTCATACATTCTGGATTCATTACAAATCAACTGAAATATTGCAAGCCTTTTATTATTTTAATATTGCTGATTATGGCATACAGCTTAAGAAAACTCAAATATCCTATCTCTAAATATTAGAATATCATGAAAAGTATACCACTAGTAGGGAGTTCAACGAAATCACTTGAATCGTCTAATTTAACTCGAAACACCCTGCAAGGGTTCCTGAGCCTTGGAAAAAACACTCAGCTTCGGTTCAGTAAACTAAATCACAAGTATGGGAAGAACTGCTGATCTGACTGCCTGTCCGGAGGACCGTCATTGAACCACCCTCCATCAGGAGGGTAAGGACACAAAAAGAAATTTCTTCAAAAGAGCAAGCTGTTCACAGAAGTGCAGTTTCAAAGGCACATCCACAGAAAGTCTTTTGGAAGGGGGGAAATTGTGGCAGGAAACGCTGCACAACCCAAAAGCAAGAGAGATGACCGCAGCCTAACAGCCATTGTGAAGAAGAGTCGTTTCCAAGATTTGGGGGAGCTTCAAAAGACAGTGGACTGAAGCTGGAGTCCAGGTATCCAAAAGTCACTGTTCACAGACGTGTCCGGGAAATGGCGCTACAATAGCCGTATTCCCATGGTCAAGCCACTTCTGAACTCAAGACAACGGAAGAGGCGTCTTGACTTGGGGCTAAGGAAAAGAACACTGGACAGTTGCACAGTGGTCAAAAAAGTCCTCTTTTCAGACGAAAGCAACGTTTTGTATTTCATTTGGAAGTCAAGGCGCCAGAGTCTGGGAGAAAGGGCTGGGAGAGAGGAGCAAGTTGGCTTGAAATCCAGTGTGAAGTTACCCACACGTCAGCGGATGTGTTTGTGGTGAGGTCATGGTCAGCTGCTGGGTGTTGGTCCACTGTGTTTCATCAAGCCCAGAGGTACATGCAGCGTGTACCAAGAGATTTTTAGAGCAACTACATGCATTCCGTCTGCTGAAAAGCTCTATGGAGATGAGGAATTCATTTTCCAGCATGATCTGGCACACTGCCCACAGTGCCAAAACCCCAGATAACTGGTTACTGACCATGGCATTACTGTCCTCGAATTGGCCTGTCAAATTCCCCTGACCTGAACCCCATAGAGAATATGTGGGTATTGGAAGAAGAAGCTGAAAGACAACCAGACCCAACAAATGCTAGATGAGCTAAAGGCCGACTATTTGAAGCATCCTGGGCATCAATAACACCTCAGGCAATGCCCACAGGCTGATTGCCTCCATGCCACGCCGCATTGATGCAGTAATCGCGTGCCAAAAGGATTCCACCAAGTACTGAGTGCATAATGGACATTTTTGTTTTTTTAATTGCATTACAGAAAATAAAGAACTTTATCACAATATTCTAATTTTCTGAGACAGTCCTGTAAAGGTGTAAAGCACAGGGGCTCTTTGGAAGCAGAAGATCACAATGGAGCAAAAATAAAGCAATGCGTCCAATTATGCTC
>NW_011352052.1:531086-534535 GCF_000735185.1 Notothenia coriiceps | reverse complement strand
GTCGTTTTTGTGTTAGTTTGTACAACTTTCTACAGGTAAATTACGTGAGTCATCGAACCAACACCTTAGGAAAACGTGCCTAGATGACGTAGTTACCGCCGCACCGTACCTCGTTAGTCGGACACCGTAACGACTCCACAATGACCTACGGGTCCTACGAAGTTATCGCCGGAAAATCGAAGTAAGGTGCGTAACAACACCCAGACCACGAGAAAGCGAAGAAGAAGTGTTATGGGGTGATAAGAGATACCCCAAAGTCCAGTCCCTTAAACGTCCCGGATTAAGCGCTCCCCTGTCATTACGGTTTTTTTTTTTACTTGGTCTGAGGAACTATTCTAATTTTTTGAGATAGGATTTTTGAGTTTTCTTAAGCTGTATGCCATAATCAGCAATATTAAAATAATAAAAGGCTTGCAATATTTCAGTTGATTTGTAATGAATCCAGAATGTATGACATTTTTGTTTTTTTTAATTGCATTACAGAAAATAAAGAACTTTATCACAATATTCTAATTTTCTGAGACAGTCCTGTAAAGGTGACCATGCCTTTGTTTTGACGGCAAATTATAAAAAAACACTGATAATCAAAGACGTGTTCCGTTGGACCAAAGATGTGATCGACAGACCACTTTATCAAAAACAGATGTGCTCTGGTCGGATTACTCTGACCAATTCCTCTCCTCGTGCATGCATCTAGCCCAGGGGTCTGCAACCTTTTTGACCAAAAGAGCCATTTTGCCCCCTTTTCCACCAATTTTTTTTGTCTGGAGCCGCAACACATATTTGATGGCTTGATTGCTTATAACATTGTATATATTGTTATATCATAGACAAAAACTACAGTTTTTTTGCATTTATTATTTATTACATTATAGAAAACTGTTTACCTCTAATAATAAACAAAGAACTCTTATAAGGATACTACAAAAATACACAGGCCTACTTTAAAATAAATCAACACAGCACTTGGCCTGCAAGAAAAGGCGCTGGTGCGGGACCGCAGCAGGATATGACGCATAGTTTAGTTGACCTAATTAAAACCGTTTCTTTTTTTTTTTCATGTGTCACAGTATCACCTCAAAATACAAGATAAAAATAGTCCTACAAATATTTTTATTTTATTTCCTTCTTATTTTGGCTCTTATCCTTCCTCCTTTCCATCGCTTTACATTCTGAAACCGTAATTCACCGCCTTTAATATCCCACCCTCAACTTCTACCCTCTTCCTGTTCCCTATCGGCAAATCTATTCCCACATGAACCTTTGCCTTCCTCAACTTTATCGTGCTTTTATTTAGCGAAAGATAGGTTCCCTCAGCCACTACCCCCCCCGCCTTCCTCCTGCCCATCCCTCAATAGCAACAGTATTACAGTTGTTATGCTGGCTGCTTGCAGCTGGCTCCATTCAAACCAACTGCTCCCCTTCATTAAAGCCTATTATCCAGATGTAGGCAGCTGCACGGTCTCCATCGCCTCTACCACATTCCCTGACCTAACACACATAAACACACACACACACACACACACACACACACACACACACACACACACACACACACACACACACACACACACACACAGGCATAAATATATACAAGCATGCCTAACAACTCACATACACACATTTACCAGAATGTCGCACACATAAGTACAGTATTTCTTTCAAACACTGCAACAGCTCCTCCCGCCATTGTTTATGTCATACTTAATAAGATGCCAAAACACTCCTGTACACACTCCCATTAACATGCCATTATAGAAATCCCGCTGGCCCTCACACCTGCCCCCCCCGCCAACCTTGTCCATTTTGTCAGCATCAGTTTGAAATGCAATCACTTACAGAGAAACTGAAATAAGCAGCAGAGCGCAGAAAAGCTGGTGGATCTAAGCAACAACACATGTTGGGTTAAGAAGCTCCATGCTATATGAATGAAATAAGGGATAAAATAAATATCTCTCCCACAAAATAATCATTTGTATAACAAATACTCACCCTGTGCTTTGACGGCGAAAGAACAATCCATAGACTGAGAAGGTCCTAGATGAATTCAAGTCTGCCGCTTTAACCACTGAAAAATATACTCAACGATCAATTCACTAATTCTCACAAGACTAAGGCTGCACTCACATGATACGCGATTGGCATTTTTCTCAACGCATGGTTAGGCGCATAGTCTTGCGGTGAAAACATCCTGTTAGTTTCATTTGTACCGTTACCTCGCCTGCTAGCTAGCGCCGCTAATTACAGCTGTCATCTGATTGATTTAATGTCGAAAGGTCGGTGGTGAACAAGGTCAATGTTGACATAAATTGAACTTTGAGAGGTGCCCTCAGGAAGAATTTCGAGCAGTACACAGCTACGAGGATAGCGCTTCCGCCAAGTTGGCGGCACCGCTCTTTTAAAAAAACACAACGACAACGTCAGTGCAAAGCCATTTTCTGCATATATAGATGTCTTCTTAGTTTTTGTACTTTTTTTTTTGGAAGCAATTCAATTAACTGGTGAAATTATAAAGTAAATAAGTAACTCATGAAATAAAGTAATTGATGTTTAAAAATATACCTTATAGTATTTTTTTATTGTTTGATGATTTAATGTAATTCAATCCATATTTGTGTCCAGATCCTGTCGGAGTTACAAAAGGACGAGCAGTCGCGCAGACAGCGGCTACGCGGCAAGCTGGAACAGGTCATTGACACCATGGCGCTGGCTAGCTGAGGACCGGCCAATAGCATGCCTCGGCTAGGGGAGAACTGGCCTACCAACACGCCTTCCCTGACAACCTTGTGACATTTTTTAAACCTCTACATTTGAAGTCTGTCGTCATCACGCTCACAAACAACGACAGCAGGAAAAGACTGCATGGACGCCAGCAGCAGCACACTGGAGAGACAGCAGAATTGGGAACTAAGGGTTGCCTTTTTTTTTTTTTCTGAGCCCCGAACAACCAAATCAAGCGCACCCGCAGTGGATATGGACCTCAGCTCAGGAGAGCGCTTATTTTCATCATGGCCCCCATCACATTTAGAGTCCTACGGGTGCAGCAATTGGGCACTTTGGCCCCAATCGGGACCGGAACAGGCACATTGGTGACCAAAAACTCAACGAGCTGGATATAAAACTAAAAAGCTATGGGAAAGCCAGTAGCTCTCCACAGCTTAAAGCTACGGTTCAGACTGAGAACCAATCAAAATCCAGGATATATAAAGCTGCCGCGACTGCAGAGCAACCAGAAAGAATTACTTTGCAGGGAAACTTCCTCCAGTACGGACTCTCCAACCCTCTATCCACAGGAAATCCACTGAAGTCTAACAAAGAACATTTTCAGTTTCATAACTCTGCATTTGATTCCCCCTCCCCAACTGCCTATTCTCCCCAGTGCTGTGCCACTTGTGTTACTGCTGAATTTGCACAACAAAGCTAAATCAAAAGAGAGAAGAGGATATATA
>NW_011352052.1:508231-531064 GCF_000735185.1 Notothenia coriiceps | reverse complement strand
GAAGTATAATTCATACACACAAAGATAAACAAAATGAGTAGCGGGAGGGCTGAAGCATAGCTTATGGGAAGAAGCCCTCCCGTGAATCATCCTAATACAACATTGCGTCAAAAACGTAAAGAAATGAAGGAGTAAAAAGAAATAAAGAAAACTACAGAGAAAATGAATAAAAGTTAGGGCAAGAAAAGAATAAATGCATATAGTATATATATATATATATATATATATATATATATATATATAGATATATAAATACAAAACATTTTGTTGAAGAAAAAAAAATGTTTTCCATTTTAATGTACGGTACAAAAGATTGAGAAGAAGATTTGATATTTCCAAGAAAAAACATTATGAAAACAAGAGGAAAAAGTCGTCCTGTGCCATGTTTTACTTTGAATGTCGTTTAGTGCAAAGAGACTTCTTTTTCGTTAGATGAAATGTGCTATGATGAAAAATGTTGTCATGCTTTGTGACTGACAGTGAGAGTTTAAAAATAGGTAAATGGAAAAAAATATATATATTACAGACAGTTTCTATATTTCATGAGGTCCTGGGACCTTTGTGAGCTACGTTCTTGGCTCTTAAGGTAGTAAAAATAAAATTGGTGTACGTGAGCCGACCGCCCTTCAGTGCTTTGTGCTTGTTTTAGAGAAACCAAATACACCAAGGCCTGGTTTAGCTGATTGAAATTACAGTAAAGTCATTTTGTGGAAGCAAGGAACAACTTTAGAGGCACCAGGTGGTCATATGAACAGTTGAATCCAGCTTCTTCATCTTGTCGGCTTCTCTTGTCTGAAAATGTGTGCACGCCGAAAACGAAGGTCTGCAGAAGAAGGTGAACCAGTATTGTCTCATATCTGACTTGTTTTCTGGTAAAAACGGTAAAGCTCAAGGTTCCACTTTTGAAATGTGAATGTGGTTTACGAATTGTAGATTGATTTTTTTAAGTGTGTTTGTACCAGTTGAAGGCCTTTCTTTATTTTCTTTTTCGTTGTTTCATAAGGATAAAAAAAGCAGCGTTTCTTTCCAATGGGTCCACATTTCCTTGCAGTGCTTCAAAAAACATTCATAAACAAGACATAGGAATAACCAGTTTACGACTCCTGTACTTATCCCTGAATGTTTGGTTTAAAAGAACAAATAGCAAAAAAGTGACAAAAATGTAGGATCAAATGCAGCACAACATGATTTTCAAGGAAACTGTTACAGGTGCCTCAAAATCATTTTCCTTTCCTTCCTCTTCTCAGTGCTTCCCTCTGATTGTGTTCCCCCATGTGAGACAGTGGAAAGTCTTTAATCAGCTGATACCAGACTCCTCTGTTTCAGTCCAGATCAGATAGAAAAGAGCTCTGCAGGTGCATCAGGAGCCTTGCTGAAAAATGTCAGTTGTTTCTGACATAGAAATTGTGACTGCAGTGAATCAAAAGAAAACTCCCAGCTTTCAAGCACTTGATATATCGGTTTTCACTAAAGACCTGCTCACTTCCTGTTTTGTCATTTCCCAGTGCTATCGCATCCAACTAGCATATATTGGATTATTTGCTAATTTCAAGATAGTAAAGAAATATAGTGTTCTCTGATGGTACATTCACATACTCAAGGAATAATTGTAAACTTAAAAAGCCAAACAGTTGTTTAAAAGTAGTTGATAAGTTATATTCAAAATAATACATATTTTGTTTGTTCAAGTGACATTAACCGCAGAAGAAGCTAGCAGTTCTTTAGCAAATTTTAAAGCCATCTCCTTCTTTGTTTTTTCCTTTTTTTGTCGGGGTGTACTCACCAGAGTACTTACCAGACCTGTACCGAACCTCACACATTGCTGCTGTCGGATGCAAACTCTCGAGTTTAAAAGTCAATCATTTCCCTATAGATTTAAAATGATTATATAACCCTTTAAAAATCCAGATCTTTAGGTATTAGCCTCTAGTTCTCTTCAACGTGGTGTTTTTTGATCTGACAGCAAATATGTGTCTGGACCGAAAGAAATGTACTGTATGTGCTCCAATACTTGAACTACTGATCTACACAGGGTAAAACAACATACAGACCAAAGCTTTATCCATTCAAATCAGGAGAACATCTCAATGACAAGAGATTATTTTTGATCCACCTGCTATTCAGTTCTTCCACTAATTGATTTTATCACTCAGCTATAGTCATTTAAATACCACTCTTTGACGTTATTAAGTGTCTTTATGCTTGATGAATGGTGAAATTGAGGTGATGTTACTTCCATGTAAAACTCATTAACTGTTCAATTTGTATGAATGACATGGACCTCTGTTTTGATGTTTCACTGCATATCACTGGCTCAATTTTTCTTGTGATGGAGATTTGTGACAATGATTTTAGTGATGTGCAAACAGTAATGAGGCTTAGTTAGTGAAGTAATGTGAAAAAAAAAGTTCAGCAAGGTGCGATAGGAGGCCCATTTGGTCTCTGGTGCCTTTGTTTCTTAGTTTTGCTTCTTTTTTTTCTGCTTCAACACTTGTTGGGGTAAAAGATAAAAAGACTTAGCCATGACAGAGGAAGCGCTTTGAAGGCCATGGTACTGCTTCATTTTAAATTCCATTGCATCTGTGGCGTTCGACTTCTACACAGAAAGAGACATTGGTGGAGGAGGGAGGAGGGTGGTGGAGGAAAAGGCTCTCTCGATGATTGGCGAACACAGAACTGTTCACTGTGCCTTGTCTGGCTCTTCCCATACTGAAAAACATGTATTTTTTTAAGAGTGTTAGATACTAGTGCAATATTTTTGTGAAATGTGCTCATTTACTTTCTTTCCGAGACTGAGATGAGAAGTAATCCAATGACAGGACAAGATTAGCCTAGATTAGTGCGCAAAACTAAAGAGCTAACCTGGTTTTGTCCATATATTCAAAAATATGCAATCTTAAATGCTGTCTAAGCAAACCCATTTATTTACCCTTTAGAATACATGATGTCAAATGTTATGTATAAAGTGACATGAAACTATTTTGCGCACAGTGACTAGTCGAGAAAAATTGTGTTAATATTATTATTATTATTATTATTAATAATTAATTATTATAACAAAATGTGTGTCACTTCACTTGAAACCCTCCCTGCTTTAGCCCTTATGCAAGGCTAACTACAACCTGACATTCACTTAACAGGGCTTAACATGCAGAGAAAAGATAAATTGAGGGCTACCATTATCCGGGCGCCGTAATAATGGGAGCCCACTGCTCCTAACACAAGGATGGGTCAAATGCAGAGAAACCGTTTTGTTACATAGTACCTGTACTACGTAATGACAATAGGTTGAATCTAATCTAATATAATTATCATCTTACTCTTGAAGAAAAAGTGGACTAGAAAGATGTAGCTAAATAGAGTGCATACCTCCATGGCCAAGGGTATATTTAATTGCTGGGAAGTCTATCTTTAGACAGAAAACAAAACATGGATTGTTCAAAGAAAATGTGTTGTATGTTAATTCTCAGAGCAACAACACTTATTTCTTACCAAGTGGAGAAGATTAATACCAAGAGTCATATCTGTCCGTTAACTGTATGCTAGAGCCAGGATGTAGTTAGCTAGCTTAGCATAACGACTGGAAACAGTGAAAAAGAGCTAGCTTATTTATGTTGGAAGGTTAAGAAAAGTGTACCACGTGCACTGCTTAGCTAGCTTGTAGACACACTTTAGCTGGGTGTTTTTACTTTAAGAAAGACCTGGCCTTGTTTTTTCCCCCCTGCATCTAGTTCTACTGCAAAGCTAAGCTAATCTTAGCGTAGCTATAACTTGCAATTTAGCATACAGATATGACAGTAGTTTTACCATCTTACTCTCAGCAAGAAAGTTAGTAGGAGTATTTTTTAAAAACGTTAAACTTTTCTTTAGATTAAAAATTAATAATACATCAGGGAACCAACAAAAATGTTTGGTATATTCCGAAAGCCATGTCTAAATATATTCTGACGTTTGTGTGTGAAATGTACTTGTTTTTCAGTATGTGCTGCACCTTCCAACATGGTGCCTCCTCAGACCCATATAAACACCCCAACGCACAACTTTAATACTCAATGTGCCATTTATGATCCTCCACAACAGCAACATTCAGTTTCTCATCCCTCCAGTTCTCTCCGGCTGCCTCACCTACTGAGTTCATTTTAATTTAAGTACATTTCAGAGAAGAAGCATAGGACGGGAAAAAAAAATCACCCACAAATTAAAGAAGAGAGTTAGAAAAAAAAAATACCTTAAAGAGTTTTAATACTTTATGAATTCTGATACCTTTTTAAGAGTTTCAGATTTGAAGCTGCTGTGAGAGGTTTTGGCTGTTTCACGCCTGTGTACATATCCTGCTCTTTCCTATTTTGCAGATTTATTACTTGTAAATAGACACGCATCAAGGAGAGATTAAACATGTTTTTTGCTAAATCTGTCTCGTCTGATGTTTTTATTCCCATTTCCCATCCCTATAGGCTACATACCCTGTGGATTTGAAAGTTGTAGCAAGAGAACTTTAGAACGATCAAAAGCAGTCCATGTGAGGCTTAAATATCATTGTACTTTATTCATTCCTGTAAAACTGCTTCTGTTTGATTTCCCTTCTTCTAACCAGTGAAGTTGATGTGGACATTGACAAAGAAAAGAAAGAAAAAGAAAATAAAACCCTACTTTTCAGACTGAACTGTCAGAAATGTCTTCATGAAGCGAGACAGGTAGACGCAAAGCCCAGTCTCAAGAGTACAATCACTCATCCGTATCCACTGAATTCCTGATCCATGTCAAAAGACTGAAATTGTCCCAGTGAGTGCCAGACGAGCGAATCCTAAATCACAGTCAGGTATGAGTGCTACGTAGCAGTAATGAAGGCAGTGTGATAGAAAATGTGCTTCAGACTGAACCTGTTCCATTTTGTGATGTATTTCGAAAGGTTTAGGAAAATACAGCAAGATGGAAGAGGGTTGATGATAAAAAAATAAATAAAAGATGTTGGTATATTACCCTGTAGTCTACTTTTGTGGAATGTCTAAAATCAGATTTAATTGCAATTCCATAACTCAATTTTCATAGCTACACGCATTGACTTATTTGTCACGTAACATCCCAACGTTATTTTAACCAAAACCCTTATCTTTTCCTAGAAAGAAATGTGATGCCTTAATCTAACCAAGTAGGCTAGTTAAAAAAATAATCTTCGCATGAAACAAGAAATGTATACGTGTTGATAAGAGTAGGAGTACGCCTGAAATTCAGTCGTCATATCTTTGAAAAATATATGACATTTTAAATGAAGATACGTTTCCGCCCAGATGCAAAAAATATTGTTAAGTGATTAACTATCTATTGTGGGTTCAGACCATCTTCAATTATTGTGATTTATATTAAAGAGGCCCTATTGTACTTTTTGGGGGGTTTCCCAGTTTGGGTAGTGTGCCATATACAGTAGGTTTCTTGGCATGTATATGGTCTGCAAAGGCTAAAATCCTAGAGTTCCCTCCGAAGGAACTTTTCTCTCACAAAAAAGAGTTGTTGCAGCACAGGCAGTATAAGAAAAATAAAGTACTTGTTTGAACATTAAAGCATGTAAACAGTAGAGGCACAAAATACAAATATGGACCTGAACATTTGCATAACACAACATTTTATTTTTCCTACCAAGAGTAAATGATATCAAAGTAGATCAAGTCCCGATATCTCCCCGGGTCTCTCAGCCTGTCCATCGCAAGTTAGAAAATGTTAAATTTAAATGTGTCAAACCCTCCCCTCGGGAACAAGGCGATTTGACAGGCAACCCATCAGTCAAATTAAAAAGC
The DNA here is from genome assembly GCF_000735185.1 of Notothenia coriiceps. Taxonomy (NCBI): domain Eukaryota; kingdom Metazoa; phylum Chordata; class Actinopteri; order Perciformes; family Nototheniidae; genus Notothenia; species Notothenia coriiceps. Next base: position 525,272 of record NW_011352052.1, on the reverse strand, counting down.
CCATTACAAAAACATAGAGAGGAAAGATTCAGACCTCCTGAGAGGATGTGTCCTGGATATCACAGACACAGCGTCTATGTTCGGAAGGGGATTGACCTCCCTTTATCCTCCTAAGTGCCATTTCTGTTTTACCTGTTGGGCCATTTCAGACTAATTCTTATTTCAGCCCCTGCATGGTGACTTTGCATTTGAAATGTTTCTCTTATCTCTTTGTTTCCTTCTTCTCTTTCCTATCTCAGAGCTTTTTCCCTCTCTATACCTACTGTGCTACTTCAGAGAAACATTGAGTAAGTTTCCGCTTGAGTTTCTCTCCCACCCCTTTTCTTCTCTCCATCCTCTCCTTTAATTTGCCTCTTGCATATTACCCAGATTCCCTGCTGTATCACTTGTCACAGTAGGTACTAGTAGAGCACAGCAGTGGTTAGATAAAGCTACGGGTTGCACACATCTCTCACAGCAGACACCCCCTCCCATCGCATGCAGCCTATATGTCTGACTTCATGTTCAAATATCTCAGGGCATCAGATTACCATGTTTGAATTGTGCTTGTTGTGAAGAATCACTTTTTTATTGTCCTCTTCTCCCTCTCTGTTTTTGCGCCCTGAGGCTTCTCTGGCAATTCAATCACCCCGACCACTCTCAACACAAACACTCGGCCGTCCTCTAAAATGCCTCGACACAGAATAAACGATAAAGTCACATTGGCTTTGGCCCCACACCGCCGACTCTCAGCTGGAGATTAAGCTGCGATAAGACTCCTCTGTTTCTCCAGAGGGGAGAAGAGCATTACAGATGGGCGAGAGGAAAGAAAAGATAAGAGTAAAAGCAACAAGAGGTAAAAGAGGGAGCATAAATGTATGAAGGTAAAGCAGGATAGAAGCTGGTGTCCCTGGGAGGAGGTAGCAGGTTAATTATGCGTCATTCTGTCTTTACGAAGCCACAGTAGATGAGGACCAGCAGGGGAAATAAGAAGATCAGAATCAGGGCAGCAGACAGTCACGTTCGCTCCGACTGTTTCTTCTCCGTCAAATTAATTTTAATGCACAGCTAAATTGGGACTGTGTGGGTGCATGTCTGGATGTGCTGGAGAACTAACAAAATGTAAGCGAGCTTGAATGCATTTAAGTAATCACTTATTCCAAAGGCAAAAAGTTACTCAACCTACAGACTGTTCATTATGACATTAGCTCCTTTTTCTGACAACTCTGTTAAGTAAATAAGAAAGTGTGTTTATATATTCCTGATGTGTTTGAAAGAAAGGGAAGAAAGACTCTTAGTGGGAAATTAGAATTTAACAAAATCCAAAGATGAAATCCTTTAATGTTCCAAGACTCCTCTAAATAGCTAATTCCACCAAGGAAGTTGTGCTTTTGTTGAATTTGTTTGTTGGTTGTTCTCTTTGTTTATCTGTTAGCAGGATTATGGAACTACTGGCCCGATTTTATTGTGACTTGTTTCAAAGGTGTAGCATAGTTAAAGGAAAAACGCAAATTGGTTGGTTCAAAATGTACATTTTCATTGCAAACATTTTTTATTCTAAAGGAAAGGAAAATCTAAAACCGAAAAAGCCAACATTAACTGTAAAGGGGACGTGAACTCCTAACCACCTCCTCTTTCTTACTTTCAGTCTTATGTTGCAGAATTGTCCAACAGAATGTTGTAACACTGTCCTGGATTGATGCATCTTACATTTATCCCCAATTTCACACTTGTATATTAAATCAGCAGTGAATCACTTGAAATAATCTGTAGGGGTGTCCAATGAGAAACAGACAAAAGACATTATCCACTTTTTCCGCTCATGCTGGCGCCGTAGCTCTGGGGAGAAATACCTGTCAGTGGGTGTTTCTCAATGTCGAGTAAAGCTGCTCCAGAGCCACTATTTCAAGCATACTACGTCATCGAGTGCCGCCGAAGGACTGTTCCAATGTCCAGCATACTCGGAATTCTACCGAGCCCGCCGTAATTCGTTTGGAGATATTTCGAGGCTGCACATGTGTAGAGTCCACGGTTTTAAAATTCCCACAATGCTTTGCGCACGGACCAATTTCCCCAAATCTGTGGTGGAAAATGTAAGGCAGGGCCTCTCATATGAAGCACACCTGCACACTTGCTAGCCTGTTCCACTCTTTGTTTTCCGAATGCCAGGAAGTATTCTTGCCTCGCTTCTGAAGCAAGTGACTCGGAAGACATGTGCTACCAAGCAAGCGTACTCTACATTGAGAAACACCCAGTATGTTGGTCAGTCCACTATATAAATATTGCATCAACTGTGAGATGGATTGCCATGAAATGTTGTATAAATGTCCATGGTGCCCAGAGGACACATTGTAATGACTTTGGAGATCTAATGACTTTTCATTTTAAGGTTGACACAAGTTGAGTGACATTGAGTTACATTTCTCAACAACTCTTCAATTGCCATGAAATTTGGCACAGACATTGATATTCCCCTCAGGAGGAATTGTAATAACTTTGTTGATCCCGTGAACTTCTCATCTGGTCAAAGGTTTAACTTTTCCAATGACTTGGTTTATGACCATATACCTGCATGACATTCCCTTCAGCCTCTGCTGTACTTTGTGCGAAGTTCACGAAGCACGTGTTAGTGTAGCACCCTCAAACCATGCTATAATTCATGTGTATTACATTCTTTCCTGATTTTTAAACAAAATCCCTAAAAGAACATGTTTTTTTATAACATTGTATTGACAGCATGTATGTATAGGCTGGTATTCATACCAAAATAGGCTATTTTTGGTAATTTAATTGGTGCAAAATAAGTAATTATATGTGAAATCAGACATCCTGAGCATACATAGCCTGATCGGACCATGAGATTGGCTCTCAAAATATGCCACATAGATCGAAGTATCGAAAAGGGCTACTTTCTTGTAGGTTGGATATGAGACTAAATGTAGTTCTTGGAAATATGTTTGGCATATAATTTTTGGGTAATTACAATCAGAACCTTATTATAACCTCCTCCTTAAAGGTGGGGTAGGTAAGTTTCAGAAACCGGCTCGAGATACACTTTTTGTTATATTCCATGGAATGCTCTTAACATCCCGATAGCAATGAATATCTTAAGTGCTTTGACAAAAAATCCATAAAAAAGCCGTAGTACTGTAAAAAGCACGACCAATCATTTTAGCCGGCCCGGCTAAAATAAATGGGTGGCCTACCTGCCTGGCAGCCTTCCATCTGTGCACAAACTTATCTCGTGCCCTCATTGGTCATGTGCGCGTTTGTGTGTGTGTTGGAGGAGGGGCTCTGTAAGGAAGTGGCAGTGTCAGAGAACTCAGCAAGTGTCAGAAAATACAACCCTCTCTCTTTTCCTCCATACCAAAATCTCTAAAAACGGGGCTGCAACGGATCTGATACAGACTGATACAGATTTGAAAATTCTCTGACGTCAGGAACGAGGAGCTATATGGCCAACTCTCCACCTATCAAGGGAATGGGGGTTGGGCCACAGCCGGCCATTTCTGCTCAAAAGTGCTGTAGACGCTGTAGTACATATGCCAGGCCTGTAAGTGGCGCTGTAGTCTGCCACAAAAGCGGCGAAGAAGACTTCCCGCGCATGGTTGCCATGGTTGCCCTTCTGTTTATTCTCCGCTGTGGCTCTTTTTCTCCCTCCCCGAGGCAAGCGTTTGCCCCTCTCTCTCTTTCGTGTAACGTCAGCGGTCCAACTCGGTGTTGTGTAGCCATGCCCGCATCTCTGGTCCTACGTCGAAGAGGCTGGCTTCCGAGGGTGTTCTATATAAAGGGCAGGTGGTTATTTCATCACTTACACTCAACAGCACCGCCATCCTCATCCACGCCCTCGTTACATCCCGTATTGATTATTGCAACTCCATCCTCTCTGGTCTTCCTCACAAATCCCTGCGTAAGCTTCAACTAGTCCAAAACTCAGCCGCCCGTATCATTACCAGAACTCCTTCCATTAATCATATCACTCTGGTTCTCCAACAACTCCATTGGCTGCCCGTTAAATACCGCATAGATTTTAAAGTGTTGCTCCTCACCTTCAAGGCCCTTCACACTCTTACACCTCCATATCTCTCTGAACTCCTTCACAGGTACACTCCCTCTCGTGCCCTCCGATCCTCCTCTGCCTTCCTACTCACTGTACCTTCTGCCCGCCTGACCACCATGGGGTCTAGAGCCTTCAGCCACTCTGCACCCAGTCTCTGGAACTCTCTCCCAGAAGACATCCGCAATATGGACTCACTATCAACCTTCAACTCCAGCCTGAAAACACACCTTTTTAAACTGGCATATTCAATATCTTAATAATTTTTCTAAACTGATTGTTGTTTTTAAATATTTGTTTTTAAGTCTTGTATTACTGTGTGATCTTCTTTATTGCTTGTTTTTAATTATGCTCTGTAAGGTGTCCTTGAGAGCTTTGAAAGGCGCCCATAAATAAAATGCATTATTATTATTATTATATGTTTGGCAGTCTGTTCAGGGTCACCGCACTCGCATGCAGCACTGTCTGCCAGGCCCCACTTCTTCATTGATGTTTTGAAGCGACCGACCCCATTTCGTAGACGGTTTAGTGTGGTCCATTGCCGGCGTGGTAGGTCGTCTCCTCCTATGGCGCCATCTCCTGGGTCCCAGATGTAGCCATGGATGCGGGAGGGCCCGGCTAGCTCCCACTCCTGCTTCCAAGCAGCCACCGACCATGCATCTCTGGAGAGGTCCTCAGAGGTGGAATTGAGAATCTCTTGTGCTGCCTTGTTGAAGGGGAGGCGGGACTTGAGCCTACTTAGAGGCGCTGCTCTCGTTGTCGTGTTATACAGGATTTGCCAGTCATGCTTTCGGGCTTTCCTGGCCAGGGCGAGGGTGGCAGCCTCCCGTCGGAGGCCGGCCGGAGGACTGGCAAGAGGGACACAGGGGTAGGCTTCAAGCATCCAGTTATAATCATGAGGGCGTTGTTGATGACCACGTCAACCTTACTTACGTGAGGGCTTCTGCTCTAGGCTGGGGCGCAGTATTCCGCTGCAGAGAAGACCAGGGCTTGGGTCGACAATCACAGCGTCTTAGCGCAGGCTCCCCAGGTTGTTCCAGCGAGGCGGTGGATCAGCGCGACCCTTGATGTTACCTTGGACTAGACTTCTTCAAGGTGTTGTTTGAAGGACAGTGTCCGATCCAGACGCACACCGAGGTACTTCGGGGCTTGCTGGACCTCCAGACGTTCATTGTTGACATGCACCTCAAGGTCCCTCCTAGCTTCTCTGTTGCTAAGATGGTATGCCGCTGCTACTGTCTTTCCGATGTTGAGCTGTAGACGCCACCTTTGAAAGTAGGCTACCAGGGTGCTCATGTCGTCGTTAAGGCCATCTTCCATTGCCTTCCATATTGGTCGTCTCAGCATGATGGCTAGATCGTCTGCGTACTTTCTGGATGTTGTGTCAGGTAGGTCATGTACATAAATGTTGAACAGCATCGGCGAGAGAACCGACCCCTGCGGAACACCGTTCCTCAGTCTTCTGAGCCTGCTGCGTTGGCCACTGTCTGGAGGACAAAGCTGCAGTTGGTAATAATCCTTATATTTATTATAGCGCTTTATCAATGACTCAAAGCGCTTTACAAATACACATTACATATACAGATCATACATACATGTAATGGTCATCTACTGTGGACAATACCCACAGGAGCAAGTTCAGGTGAAGTGTCTTGCCCAAGGACACAACGGCTTTACAGACGCAGCGGCGGCGGGTTTCACCCCCTTGATCAATGCACATCCGCCCATCTTCACACCTCAAAGTCATCGAGGCGCTTTTACAAGTACACATTGATATTATACATGTACTGTGGACAATACCCACAGGAGCAAATTCAGGTGAAGTGTCTTGCCCAAGGACACAACGGCCTGACGCAGTGGGGCGGGAGCGGGTTTCGTAAGCGTCTCCATGATGAGCTTAACCATATGCCGGTCAGCTTCAGGTGGAGTCCACGGTGTATGACGGTGTCATATGCGGCAGTCAGGTCCAGGTACACTACCCCAGCTTTCTCATTGTCCTGGAAGCTGTCTTCGATGTCCTGAGAGAGTAGCGTTACCTGGTCTACTGTTGACCTTCCACGTCGAAAACCAACTTGTTCCTGTGGAAGCTGTGAGTCCACCACTGGCTCGATGCGGCTATGNTCATGATATGATATGATCAATGAAAAATTTTCTTTGATCAGTTGTGACAGTACTGCAATGCAAACGCACGGACGAAGTATTTATGGTATGGCTACGCTTTTGGGGAGTGTCGACTTGCTCAATGTTGTTTTTACCAGGCAACAAACACTGTCGAAGAGACATTGGTCAAGTTGCTGAGTCTGGCAGGGTCTACCCGTCGTACCAGGAAGTTAAGTCACTCGATGCGACCGTACAGTTGAAAAGACTGAGGAGCACTATACACCGTATTACCTATTTTACGCCAAAAAACGACAACAAGTACCACAGACTAAGGTAGACCCAGTGACGGCCGCGAAGCTGCCACGCAGTCTGAATACCGCCTCGATCAAATATCCGGGTTCGCCTGAGATGAACCACGAAGTTCGCCTGCCTAAGCCTCGATATTCGACAAGCAACGCCACACTTGTTACTAATGACAGAGCCACGAACGTAGTGTCAAATGTAGATGGCATTATAAAAAACGCAGGAGGACATGGGGGCGACTAACTCTTACCACCAATATAAGGTTCAAGTTTCTTACGCGACGAACGAAGAGCGACCGAGCGTAACACACACACACACACCCCACTCGCAACGGCACACACACACACACTCGTATCGTTCACAGCACACACACATAAAAGGGGTATTCCGTCTCTGGGCGGGTTGAGACAGAGACTAAAACCGAAATGGACTTTACAATGGGGGCGCAATTGGTTAAGTAGTGAGGAGAGACCAATGAAAGTGAAAAGGTACCACGACACTCTCCTGTAGTGAAATAACGGACATTTAATGTAGGCGTCCCTCTAAGCAGTCAAAGGTAGCTAATGTACATTGCGAATCAGTTGCGTGGGTAATTAGTGTCCATTGATATTGCCGTCAATGAATTACCCTTAGTCATTGAATCTATTGCATCATCAATGGCGTTTTCTCGAACGCAAATGCGCAACTCGAGGGAGGTTGTGTACGTATACTGCGCTGTGGACGTGTGGACAATCGGAACAACGGTGCTTAAAGAAAAGCTCCGATCCGTTCGCTAAGAAGACGGGCCGAAGACTTCGTTCACTCTGAGCCTCCATGTAACACGATGGTTTCGTCGCGCAGGAGCTTCTAACTGTCCCTTTGATGGGTGCCGGAACACAGGTCTTGCGCCATGAACGTTGAAGGCAGTTGGGGGCCGGGTTTTGTTGAAAAAGGTAACTGATTGTATTTAGCCACCCCTATTAAAAGAAACTTGATTTTTTTGATGGCCGAATAACGTTATCTATCGGGCTACCTCAGCCGCAGGAATTGGACAATCTTGGGGGTTCCAGGCGGCGGCGTGGCCGCCCCTGGGACCACAACCAGGGTGTGACCCACAGAGTCCCCTAGAAATATAAAATTCTTTGGTAATTATACACAAATAGTGGTCACTAATATGCAAATATGGTCGTATCACCCCGGTCCTCTATACCATTTTAGGTGAGGTTTACGGGGTCCTCTCCAAAAAAAACGATTTAGCAGATTTTTACAGTTTATAGTGAACAAAAACGTAGTTAGAACTATGTCCATGAAAAATAATATACAACATGAAAACCTTAAGGATTTCAGGAAAATCAGATGATTGGTAGTAGGTTCCAACTCAAAAGGATATATCATGTTTTATAACAAAAACCTGTCTGAATGATATTAAATAGTCAAGAAAGGTACAAGTAAGACTTAAAAGAAATTCTTAGTTGTTGTAGATAATAATCTAAGCTGGGAAACCCCATTAGGTTGAGTGTCCAACTATGAGTAATGCAGAACCTCTTTTGTTCAATAAATTAAATTTGAAAATCGTTCCCCTGGTTCTCAATACAGTAACACAAGACCTTAGTAGTAAAAAGCGCTCGGACTTTGTACTTTTTGTCCGAGCCGCCAAATTTCCAATTCACACATTTTACGTGATTTTCGTCGTTAGATCTAAATACAAAGAGAGAGGTAAGTAAGATCAACTCGGCCTCACCCTCGAGCCCCCCGCCTCCGCAATTCCCCGCGTACGAGCACAACTCACGTGTATGCCAACGAAAGACGAGACGCCGTCGGTCCGATACTACCCATTAGACACTGCAAAGCAGAGAGAGTTTCAACCGGAAACAAATGAAGTTCGAGGTGTACTTGTCGTTCGACGAGTAATCTCTCCTTTTGCTCTCCCTCCGGAGGGTGGCCGTCGCACGAACGGTTCGGAACCGCTGAAACAGCATTAAACCGCCCGCAAAAAAGTAACTAGTTACTAAATTATAAAGTAACTTGTAACAAGGTACTTACTTTACTTTAAAAATATTAACAATACAATTGAAAATGAAATGCTTTCACTGGTATTTTGCTGACTAGTTCTCTGAAGGCAACAGACTTGAACGTTGCGATGGGCAGCATGTCCTCAACAACATACCTGGCAATCAATCTGTTTAGTTGACACTGGGTGACATGTGGCGATTTAAAAAAATAGTTTTTTGGCTGTTTAGATTGTGTTGCTCCATCTGGGTCACTGCCGGTGGTTGAGACGGTGGGGTCTTTGGCGACTAGTTTTATAGCCCAATGTACATTACTTAGGTGCTTCAGGAGATTGGCATTGCTGTTTTTTGATGTGGACAATGCTTTCTGTCCTGCACACAGTTTACATTTTACCGTAAGATTTTTTGCGTCCTTTATCCCCACAAATTGAAAATAGTGGTTATATTTCCAAGTTGCAAATGCGCTGTTGCTCTCGCTGATACTTGCATCTGCCATTGTGTGTGTGTGTGCTGGTGGTGGGCGTTGCCGTGTGTGTGTGTTAGCATTAGCAAGTGTTCGTGTGTGTGTATTTTCCCCATAAGGCAGGACCCGCCCAACTCTGTCTCTGATTGGCTTACCCTGAAATGTTACCCCGCGTTAACCAATCATCACTCCTCTCTGGTTACTTTCACTTTTCCATGGTGCTGTGAGAGGACATCGCTGTATTCGCCTGTAAGTTACATCCACAGGGAGATTCGGTTCAGTTCCATCACATAATGTAACGCACTAACGCACCCATTTAAATCACAGTAACTATAACGGCGTTACTTAATGGGAATAGGTAACTAGTAACGCTATTAGTTACCGCAAAAAGTAGTTGCGTTACAGTAACGCGTTAGTCCCAACACTGTATAAGAATAATACAAGGAGGACGGAGATCTCTTTTTGTCCCCCTCTTCTGAGAGCCCAGCAACTGATCTCAAAGCACACTCCCCTCTCCTGCAGGGGGGCGTGGTCAGCTGCAGCTCATTTGCATTAAAGCTACTTCACAGAATCAGCCCCTGCAAAAACAGGGCTGGAAAGAGTAAATAGAGCGAAATGAGGCATGGCTAAAATGCAGGATCTGTTTGGTATTTTGAAAAAAATACTATATTTATATACTATGGCCCGACAATATATTGTTCAAATATAGCATGATAGGTCCACTTTAAAGGGATCTCTTAGAGACTTTGGCCTTAGTTTAAACCCTGCTCTCTGTGTGTGTTCTTCAAACTGTGCACTTGGAAATGTACCAAAGGACCCTCCATCAGGTATCCAAGTTACTTCCTAAAAGGAATATATTTTTAAAGCTATTCTCGGGGACGGATTCCTGTGACAATTTACCTATATTACATCAGGCTAGATTGATGAAATCCAGAACAGCACCCATAAGGGACTTTCTATCGCGCTTGAGCTCTGATTATAAGTGCTTTGCTGGCAAGCTGAAAACCACACAATACTGGAGACAATGAAAAGCAAATGTGGCATTAGGAATTCAGATTGTAGTTCAGCTCTGGCTATTTTCACCAACTCTAACCACCCGCCTTCTTTGCTCCTTGCTGTCCCCGCAGGAGCTCACTTCACCTCTCCTCTCACTAGCCGCCCAGCTATCCTCACACTTTCATCTCTCTGTCTCAGCGGGATGGACGGATGCTCAAACAAACTGGTAATCTTAGACCCCCCCCTCCTTCGCTCTCTTTGCCTCTACAGCCTTCTCTGTCACTCTTCCACTTCCCCTGTCATCCTTTTATCTCTTCCGACCTCTCATCTACCCCCATCGTCTCTCACCGTGTCTGCTCTCCCTGTGCTCCCGCTTCATTCTCTCTATCACCTATGGCCTGGCTGCAGGCAGTTCTGCTGTATTGGAAGCAGCATGGGGCTTGAGGAGTCATCTGGTACTAAGCAGAGCTAAGCCCAGCTTCCGAAAAGCATCTTAGTGCTTTGGTTTGGAAAGGTTTACAGAGAATATCAGATGATAGAGCGGTAAAGCTGAAGGCTTGGCCTCAGACACCTCCAGTCTGGGAAGAGATGACTGAATTAACAAACATTTTGGCAGGAGATCATTTTGAAAAGGTGGCATTTGGCAATAGATCTGTCACCATTATGCTCTAGTCTAGTGGACCTAATGAGGGACTGTCAAATGGTTTCTAAAACCATTGTTTGTTTTTTTAAGTGTTAGCACAACAATTCCGTTAACTTAACCAAGTGTTATGGTTGTGGAAAACATTGTTGGGATCTGCTCTCAAAAAAACCTTTTCTACCTTTAACCATGAGGTCAGGTTTAATTTTCAACCTCTCACAAGAGGTTTCACAAATTTTGGGTAACCATCTTGAGTGCTTATTTCTAACAGAAACCACCATGACTCCCTTAACTAACACGTTTTCATTTCTAAACCTTTTAACGATAGATCTTAAAACAGATCTATAATTCAACAGATTTGTGGTGATTTGTGAGGATCTGACACCTCTAGGACAAATACTTTAGATGAAAAAAAACCTCTATGTGTTTTAGAGAGCCCCTACAGCTAGCAGCTTTAACTTGAATGACTTTTAATAATCCTTCATTTGAAATAGTCCTCGGTGACAAAAAAACAAATCATCATAATTTGTTTCACTAAACACTCAGTTGCCATCATAGCAGGTTAACTGTGACCAAAACGTTCTGATGGTTATTATATGTGCAGTTTTAACATTTAGTTGCACATATATTTTTTAATATACTGAAGATTTGTTGTATTAAACTGCATTTTTTTTAGCTATGTAGACATATTAACAACCAGGTGTTTATTAGTTTAACATATTTAACTACACCCTCCCTATCCAAAATGTCTAACTTAACCATGGCATTGAGTGTTGAAAGCAAGCAAGCAATATCCTGAAGTATGGTACCCTCATGCTTGAGCATAAAACTGTAAATGTTAGCGACTATTTTTCTTCCAACTGCTGTCTTTCCAATATAGCTACAATCATTTCCGTCTGTGCGTTACAGTTTAATGAGTTTCTGCCCACCCCTCTTGCCTGAGGATGGTGCCTCTTGATACATAAGGTCAAGATCGTTTTTCACTTTACGGGCATTTCACCAAGAAACTGTAAGAATTTGATTCATCTCTGCCCATGGTGCAGGCTGGTGAGAGTCAAGGTCAAAGCATTATGTGTCATTATAATTACCATAATTAGATGTAAGTAAGTTCAATTGAAAATACCACCAATATCACCAAGATTAATTTAACTTTTTTTGCTATAAAGAGGTAGTCTGTAGGATGTCTTCAGGTAAGACCTGGAAACCGACTCTGCTGTGGTTCCAGCTCTGCCATCTGCTGGTACGAAAACTGATGAACCTTTAGCATTCAGTGTCATCCAGAATGCTCTAGCAATCAGCCAGATTGAACAGGCGGAGGATTCTACACTCACTGTGAGGATATGGAGCTCAGCAGAGAACCAGGCTTTGCCGTGACTCTGGCTCTTCCAACCCCCCAGGATGGAGCTGTCATGACTGCAGTGGATGATCTGACAACACTTCTTCAGTTGGTGCAGGAAAACACGCGGCTGCCATTTGCTGAGGATGCTGACTGAGAATATTTCTCATGTGCATTTTCTGTTTTAAAAACAACAAATGTATTGTTACATAATTACTCATTCTGTATCACACACTTATTTTGTATTCATTGTGAATCCATGCAATATAAACCAAGACAAGACATGATCAGACAGGAGGTTGGAGTTATTTACTATATAAAACAGTTTGAGTCCTTTTAAAGGTTTAATGTGTCTCATTTCAGTGTCAGAGAGGTATGAAAAATGCATTTTATATTAACTAATTGTTCCTGTGTTTACAAATAATAAACAAATGAGCATATGAGACAATGACAAAATAGAGTACAATGGAGTAAGTAGGTCCATTAAGTGACTTTCTGTACCCGGTAAATGAAATCCAATTAAATATGCAACATTTACCTTTTATTCATTCATTTACCATAAATTCAGATAAAAAATACATTTTTGCATGATGCACACATGAAAGGGAGCAGAAAATACCCAGAGTGCTGCAGATGCACACCTTTGAAACGTGACCATTATGAGTAAAGGTTATAGGGATTCATATTTACTAAGCATTCCTATTGAACCAAAATGTATATTAAACTGTAATATGAGACATAATCCCTGTTGGCAAAAATCAAAAGCTTCAACCAGCAAGGTTGTGATTGGCCCCGGTGCAAATATTGTTTTGGGGTGTTAGCGGTGATTTAAACCTGAGAGCAAGATTAGCTGAAAAGACTCCAAGGAAGCTTTCTTAAAAGTTAACAGCATTAACCATTTTTCATAACCTGTTACTACGTATTGGGAAAAAAGCAATCCAATTCCCACAATGGCAAACTCGAGGAATACATTATCTTTCTGACATAAACAACAACAACAACGGCTTGATGTCCTTCCAAGAATTGAAAGACACGTATAATGTGCCTGGCTCTTCTTTCTTTTTCTATTTGCAACTACGTACTGCCATGCACACATATGGAGTTCCTTGGAATCAACCTCTGCCAACACATCAATTAGGTAAGGTCATATTAAGTCCAAACAGTGTGAGCGGCACTACTTCATATATAAAAAGCTGCAAGGTAAATTAACCGGATATATTGGCATCTCTGCAGTATGGAACGCAGATCTAAAAAAGTATACGCAGACTATTGATTGGAAGAGAATATGGAATAATATCTCCTTAACATCGCGTAACCACAATCACCAATTGATACAGTATAAAATGATACACAGATATTACCTGTCGACCAGAAAATGCTGTCAATTAAGGATTATTCCAAGCCCCATATGCCTTCTCTGTAACCAAAAGACTATTGGCACATATGTACACATGGTTTATGAATGTACTGCAGTAGAACGTTCTGGAAACAGGTTATTGACATTGTATACGTGGAGATAATTGAACTGCGCCATCAGCTAGCTTAACTAGACTGATGCTTCACACGTTTGTTTAGTGACCTACAGTAGGAACCAGGCAGATTCCACTCGAATTAAATATGACAACTAAATAAAACGATGTATATTACTGAACAATAACATGTTAAGGTACAAANTCTTTCTTGCTGCATGTTTGAGCTGCTGTTTATGTACAGTATGAGATGTGGCGGCTGCTACGCAAAAGCTTTGGGACTAACCTGTTATTATGGGAAGGCAGGAGCAACACACACACACACACACACACACACACTGAAACAGAGGATGTTTGGTGTTTGGAGCCAAACACTTCAGAGACATGTTCTGTATATATCTGAGACCTATACTAACGTAATGAAAAACAGCACAATAGGGGACCTTTAAAGCACTTTAAATGAGTCTGGGTCTAACTTTGAATGTAAAAACTGTACTTTGGGCCTCTTGTGCCTCAGATTTGAAGAAAAAACCACCAGATCTTTGTTGTTTCTGATTTAAAAAAAGAAACAGTGGGACAATATCTGGAGGTTTACATTTTCATTCCTTCCTGCCATAAACCAAAAGGAGCATGAAATCATTGTCATCTCGAGCGGCAGGGAGTAAAAACCGAAGCGCTAATGTGTTTTAACTGACCGACCGCTAATCGTTAGCTCCTTCATTTGTAATGCTACGCCTGTTTAGCTTTCTGCTGCTGTAAAAGTTGAACTACACCCCAAACGATGGCAGATATTCATTCTCAAATGGTCAGTTATAGTAATATTGATTTGAGTCAGAAGTAGAAAGAAAAAACCCTTCAACATCCACGTTAAAACTGACGCTAATTAAACCAAGGCAAGTATTTTTATATATCGCACATTTTCAAAAACTCAATGGATATCAACTTTGCATATTGATGTGTAAAAACACATGATGGAGAAATACAAATATTTTTGACAAATAAGTAACGGACCCATGTAGCAAGAATCAAAGGGCTTAAAGAACACAGATAAAGACAGAGAGGAACAATGCCAAATACAGGAGCAGAAGAAGCTTAACGTTAGCCTTGACTCTGATATGGTTGCATTAAGAGAAATACTACTCAGTGGATTCAATCGTCATGAACAAGCTTTTTTTAAATGTCAATTTTAACCCCAAGTAAAAATGTAGCTTTCAATGTCTCGGAGGCTTTACTTTGAAGGTGGTTAGCTGGACATGCTAACATTAGCACAGCTTAAAACCTGTTAAGCCCCAAAGACCCCGCCGGCGGGGCTTTTTTTTTCACGACACTGTCTCAGGGCTTCTTAATATTAAAAAGACTATGAATGCGTCCTACCCTCCTAACGGCAAGAAACTCAGCTAACTGATGATACGAACCATTTTTACCGAAACAAAACACAAGTCCCACAAGAAGGGTCTAAATGAGCCCTGAGCGAAAACATGCCAACGCACTTAGCACAAAACTCTAGGTATAAATCGATCGATATACTTATCGGATCTGCACAAACAAGCTTAGCTAACAAGCTGAAGTTCCACAGATTATAGAAGTATAAGTATCATCACTGAGCGATCGGAACTCGTGACAGGGGAAGCAAATACAGACATCACACGACGTAGCTTTAGGTAGCAAAACACAGAGATATGCTCACCTTAGCTGTTATTCTGATCAAAAGTTGTTTTTTCGGATGACACAATAATTTAATTTTTTTTACTATGTTCAATCTGAATTTACTTTAAAAAAAAAAAACTTATTGACTCTGACTCTTCTACATCCAACTCACAGGTTTATCATTGCTTTGAGAAAAAATATTATTAATGTAACCCTTTTAGAAGTGAAGTTATGGTCATTTGTTCTGGGAATGTCATTTTCGATCCTGAGACCTGAAAAACAGGCTCAGGGCTTAACAGCTTAAAGCAGAAAGGAGTTAATAAAAAGAAACCAAACTTTTAAATATTGAATATTATTACTTTTCTCACATATCCTGTTTCAGTGTTTCGTAGCCACTTAGATTGACGATTGCTATTGAAGCAGAACGAAGCAGACTAGTGACCGACTGAAACTCTTTTCAGTTTAAAGGACAATAGAGACATCACAGGTCTTGACTAAAAGAGATAAAATAATCATTATACTCAGACATTAACACAAGAGTCCCGACGAAGCTTCAGAGAATGGCCTTGGAATGCAAAAGGGGCATGTTATTATTATTTAGATTTTGTTTTGATTTGTATTTGTGTCCTCTCCAGTCCGTCATGTTTCCGTGTGCATGCTGCAGGTTTCCCTCTTCTGTTCAGGAAGTTATCAAACTTGCTGTAAATATCTGTGTGGCTTTTTTACGTTGTGCATTGTGTCTTCATCCTCTCATCTTCATCGGAATTTCAGCATGTGCGGCACTTTTTCTCTTCAACTGGAAATGGGATTTTTTTCAAAATAAATACAAAATATGAAGTAGATATTGTCTCTTGCTATCATGGACTGTCCCCTCTGTGTGTGGTGGTGTTTTATTTTGAAAAGCAGCTTTTACTTCTCGACTCTTTGGTCCATAAATGCTTCTCTTGTTGCTTACTGATATGATATGGTGATGAATTATGTAACATGCTTCCCACATGCATACATGCAGTTTGTTTAGAGCATGCCACAAATATGTGGGTTTAAGCGCTGGTTTTTATGTGTGTGTGTGAGTGTGAGTGACACACACACACACACACACACACACACACACACACACACACACACACACACACAGACCATGACAGTATGAGGTCAGATATTATAGATGTGCTCTGAAATGTTTTCAGACTCCATTAAACGATGTGTCTCTCGCTCCCTGCACACTCTTTGTTCCTGACAAACATTTGGAGTCAGACTGACTGAACCTCTGAGCAGCCGGTTGTAAATCTGACCCCTTTAAACCACCGGGTCCTTTAAGTATTTATTAAAGTATTCATATCTTCACAACTTGTATTAGACAACACACCTTATCTAAGTCAAATGTTGACATGAGTCCCAACAGGAATACTAAATAGTGAGCCAGACAACAGAGACCTTAGTCAGCAGAGTAGTCTTTCCCAGCTGCCGTTGAGCAGGGTTATTGTTGTATACTTAAACTACAAATTAAAGATTTATTTTAGCTTGAAACTCAAAATAAAAACGATATTGTTCTAAAAAAATAAGATGAATTAATGTTGACCGGTTAATGTTTGTTTGAACTTTTTTAGATAAAATACATCTCTACCAAAATAAAAGGGACAGCATGAATTTCAGTCATCTCATTGAACAATAGGAATTGAAATGGCTTCACTTTAGACTCAAGTAATGTGAAGGTTAAACATTTTGTAACATGTATTTCAGGCAACCTGCTTCTTTAATTATAGACATGATAGCTGAAAAAAGAAAATGAAACTTACCTAAATCAAATTCTCTTTGAAAAGTCATATCAAATTGAAATGTCAAAACTAAAGTAAAATCCTCTGAGCTGCTAATGAACCTTCTTACCTTCACTCTGACAGAAGCTCTTGTTCCTGATACGTGTAAAACACAACAACCTTTCTCCATTTTCGATTCAGATTCTCTTTTATCAAAAGACAACAAAGAACATTTGAATGCTGAAATTGCAAATTGATCATGATGGGACTGTTGGGCCAGACAAACATTTTGAAGGATAGTAATGTGCT
>NW_011352052.1:500918-508092 GCF_000735185.1 Notothenia coriiceps | reverse complement strand
AAATGAGATGTATACTCGCACGGTAGGAAAACGCTGGCGCCGGTCGTCATGTTTACTGCCAAAATGGTGGCTGATAACCAAAAGTCACGTGACCGCAGGAGCTCTATAGAGGCGTACACACGGAGCCGTTTGACCCCCCAGAGCGTTCCGTTTGCAGATCTGTCCACCTTGGGACCCGTTATCGTTTGCGGGGTCCGTTTCTATCGTTTTGTTATGGCCTCGTGTAAACGAAAGGGCTATACGCAAGAGAAACTATGCAGACACAACCCGTTTCGTCCTCGTGTAAACGGGGTCCCAGTTTTCACGAGGACGATACGGGTTGTTTCGGTGAGTAAACGCAAACGTTCCCGTGTAAATGGGGTCTGAGTGTCTGAGCAAGATAACATGACTCCTTATTGATCCATGAGGGGGAGTAGGGCCATGACAAGTGTCCATATCTTTTAAAAGAATATGAAAGTACAGAAAATACAGGAAACACCAAGATGCCTACAGTATAAAATAATAATAATCTGAAGAAAAAAAGTGTCCTATTCACTGTGTATGTGCATTGAGTTGTAGTAAAAATAATATTCATCCCTCAAATATGATTTTCTTCATTTGTTTATGTACAAATATAGAGATTATGATGGTGTGCAATGAGAGAAGAGATGAAGTGAATGGAAATGGCAGCAGTGATGTTTTGATGTTGGTTGGTTTGAAGGATACAGGGAGAGAGGACATNCGTTAAAGTTTAAATCTTCCGGACAAAATTAGAAAAGTGCCGCTCAGAGGTCTTCTTTGTTATTTATTGAGCTTTAAAACAAATATAGAGTCGTTATCAATTTGTTTTAAAGCTCAATAAATAACAAAGAAGACCTCTGAGCGGCACTTTTCTAATTTTGTCCGGAAGATTTAAACTTTAACGGATTGACCGGCGAAAAAAAATGTTAACTGAAACTCTGCCGCGCGGTTCCCTCGTCCCTTGGAAGAGGCGGAGAGGTGGGTGTTTTTCATCTGCTGGTGGTCTACCGGAGAGATTTACAGCAGGAGCACACGCCGTCCACCGTGGAGAATAAACAGAAAGGCAACCATGGCTCCGGGGTCTTCTTCGCTGCTTTTAGTTTATTTTGTAGCGGCAGCAGCGCCACTTACAGCCCCGGCATATGTACTACAGCGTTTCCAGCGGGTCGAGCGGTCTCATGTGAACGGACACGTTAATTGAGCCGAATGCGTGTGAACTGAAAACTTTTTTGAAAACGCATAACGCAAACGTTCCCGTGTAAATGGGGTCTAAGATTGTAACCATTTAGCATGAAGTTGCATTAAAAGACAGAAAAAATGTATCATTATCACAAGGTAGATTCCATTAATGCTTCTTCATGGTGGATAGAAAGCTACAGGTTTGACTTAATATAAGGAATCTAGTGTGCAAATTAATATTTTATGGATGAAAACCAGAATCCTCTGAGTCTGAATTATGGCCATGCACTGTGCAAACACGCTTTATCATGCAGGGAAGCCTTTTCCAAAGTAATTTACTCCTTCAACCATGGAAACAACATAAACAAAAAAGATACCCCTCCCCTGCCCCTCCTAAAAATGATATATCGCCCGGGGGTTATGGGACTGTTTGTAAAAAGGAGAAGCCAATTAAGGAAGCAGAGGAAGGTGTTTGTTTTGATAGATACAAACACTCAGCCTCATTAGCTCCAAACTTTTAAGGAACAACATGTTTTTCCCCCGAGGAGCGAACAGGAAGTCTGCAGATTCACTCGGTCGCACCGCCAATGATCGACATTTTACCGTCAAAAAATATATAGTTTAAATACTTTAATGATGGTTGGTGGAAAGTATCTTTGCATGTGAGACAGTATCTGATTGCACAGGGCTGAAATCCTAAGTCATTTATTATAGGCCCATTACATGCTAACAGTGACAAATATATTCTGAACAGTAAAGCACAAAACATGCATTCTCAAATATTGAAGTAACAGTTACATAATGTATTAACCGTGAAAGCACTCAATATATATTTATTTGATTTTATTGTTTTAAATGATAGACAGTATAAGTGCATACTTTATACAATTTGTAGCAAATATATAGTTTTCACACTGCCCATACAAGCTGAGCTCACAAATACTGACAATGGCTCTGCTGCCCCCTTGTGGACAGACATGTGTAATGACACCTTCACACAGACCTTAACAATCTTACATTTTGTTTTTCTTCATGGTGGTATTGCAGTACTGTGTGTGAGGGTACATCCATATAGCAAACTATTTCAATTCTGTGATTAATACTTGTTTAGATAATATGTCACCAAATAATTATGCACAACTATTTTAATGATGTATTGCATTTATAGTTACAAAGACTACTGGGTTGATAGATAATGTGCTAGTTCTGCATCATATCATGCCTTTTCTTTTATGTTAAAAGTAAGTAAGGCTTGTGCAATATTTCCCTTAGAGGTTTAGCGGAGAATAAGTATACAGTCTCAGAAAATATAAATATTTGAGTGTACCTCAACATTGTACTGAAGGCAAGTTTATTTAGACAGCTTATTTCAACACAAAGCAATTCAAAACACTTTACAAAAACAATAACAGTATTAAGATATAGTGCACAGAAACACAAAGGGCATTTAAAATGACTTATTGAGTATGTACTTGGTTACCTCGCATCACTTGTAGCCAATACTAATTGAACAATTTACATTTGTTACGATGTTCTTATTTATCAGTGTTTTCAATGTGTTGTTCTCTGCTGAAACTTCCTCTGGCTCCTTCCCTGACTTCTCTTCTTCTGTCTTTACTTCCTGTTGTTGTTATTGTTGTGGGGATGTTTATTTCCTGAAGCCCTCCTGAAACGAAGGACTCAGCCATCGAGTCCCCGGACGCCCAACGCCAGGAGTGGTTCGCTCAGTACTTCTCCTTCTGATCGACCACCAACCCGCAACACACAAGGATTCAGCATGTCAACCAAACTTTGAGAAAAATGTACAGAAAAACAAGCGAAGAAGAAGAAGAAGAAAAAAAAGCGAAAAATGTTAAAACTATTTGTTCTTTATTGTCATGGAGAGATTTGGGGATCAATTGACTTTAACTTCAGCCAATTAGGACTTCATTCTCATTCATTTGCTAAAAAAACCAATGTAATTATCATCCACTTCCTGTTGACTGAAGTAGAAGTAAAGTGACCATCAAATCCCATCACTCTGATCTCATTTGATTGTTTAATTATTGATTGTTTCACTGTGGGCGAGTTTTTCTCTTAGTACAGTGACAATGATCATCCGTATGTTTGATGTTTTATTTTTTACTTTCTTTAACTTCCTAACTTATTTTGCAGTTTCTTGGAACTAGAAAAAAAATGCGTGGTGCATTATCATGCTGCTAATTGCCATTGTTGGACTACAGTGAGAAATAAATATATATAAAGAAACATATGGTAGGTTATTGTGCTCTCTCTGTACGTGGGCCCACTGCATACAGCATCTTAGAATTATAGGAGGTGTTTACGGAGACATTTACCTGGACCTGGGTCTCTGATATCGCTCCATGAATACAGGAAAGTCTTTAGGACGGCACCATCCAGTTTGTTACAGCTGCATAGAAATTTCAGCAGATTTTGGTAGAATATTAAAAACCTGTTTGTATGGTTGTCTGTCTCAACACAGATATAATGATGTCTCACCAATTTTAAAAACAAAAATAGCATATTTTATATTTATATTATAATGTGTATGCTTAATAAATAATTATTGTGACATTTACTTTGGTTTGTTCGTCATTTATTTGATTTGATTGTGGTTTACATTTCATTTAACGAAATGGAAATACAGGGTTTTGAAGTACGAAAATTAATTAAAATAAGTATACAAGGGAATATAATAAAAATTAAAAATATGTTTAAAAATAATTTATAAATATATGTTCATTCATGAAAGAGCTATATAATAATATTACAAAAATGTAATATGCACAGTGTGTTTTGTTAGCACTATTTGTATATCTTAGAGTGTATATTTTATTTGCACTAGGACCTCAATCTGTTTATACAAGTGCTCTCATATTCCTGAATATTGTATATCAAACAGACATTTCATTTATATTCTGTTAATATTTTAATCTTGATGCCATTTTTTGCCTAAAAGTGCTACATAAAAAAAAACTGATAATTAGAATAATTCCTTAAGGCCTTCAGTAAGAGAATAAAAAGCCAACAAATAAAAATAACATTAGTATAAATGGATTATAAACTGGTACCAGAGGCAGAATGCATATTTTACAATCACGTTCTAAAAGTAACCAGTAGAGTGCAGTGCCGTTTTAATACACATTGGGTGAACCGGAAAATAAACAGACCCTGAATCGGTTCCTGTGCAAGCTAAAAACACATTTGACAGGAAGTAAAGCATTGATTTATTCACCTGCAGCACTGCAAATAAATCCCACTTTTTCATGATCTGAAGCCCTGTTGTGGATGTTATAGAAGCCTCACCACTGTCAATCTCCACAACATTGGGTGAACCGGAAAATAAACAGACCCTGAATCGGTTCCTGTGCACGCTTAAAAACAAAACAAACATGGCTGCTACAGGAGCCGGTTCTCCGGGGCGGCTGGTCCAGTATGTGGTCGTCCGGACGGACCTGGTGCACCAGCTGTCCTGGCCCCTGGGAGCCGTGATCACCCAGGCCTGCCACGCCGCTACGGCCGCCATACACCTCCACTACCGGGACCCGGAGACCCAGCAGTACCTGGAGGAGCTGGACTCCATGCACAAGGTGGTGCTGGGGGTAAGCACGCCGAACTACATTCATATTTTTGGTGAATTTAATGTTTACAGTGGTTATATGGTTCATCACAAAATATATTATGATCAGTTCAATAGTGTTTGGTTAGCTGTGTTATTCGGCAACATTCATTTAACTATAAAGGGAAACTAAATTTGGTTAAAAGTGTTCAAGGTGGTGCTAGTGGTAAGCACGCCGAACTCCAATCATATGTGGGTTAATTTAGTGCGTACAGTGATTATATGGTTCATCACAAAATATTTTAAGATCAATTCAATAGTGTTTGGTTAGTTGTGTTATTCGGCAACATTAATTTAACTCTAAAGGGAAACTAATTTGACTTAAAAGTGTTATTTAGACCAGTTTGAACGAATTACACAGCAATATTCTAGTGTTATATGTTAGTGTGTACAGTTCCTCACAAAACATCCAATAGGACATTATAA
This sequence comes from Notothenia coriiceps, assembly GCF_000735185.1. Lineage (NCBI taxonomy): Eukaryota > Metazoa > Chordata > Actinopteri > Perciformes > Nototheniidae > Notothenia > Notothenia coriiceps. Next base: position 502,868 of record NW_011352052.1, on the reverse strand, counting down.
TCTAGTATGGTTCATTGTTTTATTCTGCAATATTCAATTTACTATAAAGGTTTTTTTTTTTTACTGATTTGAACGATGCTACACAATAAAAAAAAATGTCCACTATTTGTAACTGGTTATTGTTCAATGTCTTGTATATATTTATGTTGCATTGTTGAAGGAGACTGGGACTTCATATTTGTATTGCCTTAACTACACTGTCGTGTCCATATGACACGTGCAAAAAGTGTACAAAGTGGTGCCTCACTAACTGTAACTGTCTGTGGTTGTTTATCTCCAGGCTCCAGACGAGGCAGCCCTCTCTAATCTATCAGAGACTCTAACAAAGGCCGGTGTGGCCCACAAACTGTGGATCGAACAACCAGAGAACATCCCCACCTGCCTGGCTCTGAAGCCGTGTGCCAAAGAGACCGTCCATCCGCTGCTGCGCAAGTTCAAACTCTTCAAATGAGGGCCTTTTAAAGACTTTGTCCCACTACGCACTACAGAGCATATCAGGATCTAATTTCATCTATAAAAGGAAAACATCTGTGCTCTTTTCCTCGGTGCTTCCAAACATCTGTAATGCTGAAGATTAAAGTGGGGAAAATATGAAGTTCTTTTCTGGATTATTTTGTTCGAACCTCAACAGTGGAATTACTTCTGCAGTATTTACATTGCAACTTAATTTAGAGAGATACAACAATTCCATGTTTTTACACAGCGCACTACATACAGTTTGTGGACCTGCATTACCTCCAATCCCTCCTTTTTGATCATTGCTCAAATGCAATAATCTTGAAAACAGTCTTGGTTGTGTTGTAAAAAAATATATACAATCTTACTTAGTTTTAGTTAAGGGAACAAACTCTAAGGTCACTCTAAGGAACAGTAAGGACTTGATCTCAAATAGTTGAAGACCATACCATAATCATTTGAAAGTAGCTGCCTTAAGTCGTCTATTTTGTTAGTCCTGACATACTTACATTTCCAAAAAAACAGACTATAATGCTTTCGAGGTGTGTGTTAAAGGTCCCATGTCATGGCCATTTCTACTGATCATATTTCCATTGTTGAGATCTACTAGAATAGATTTAAATTGTGCAATGTTCCAAACTCACATTGGTTTCTCATACAGCATCTCTGTATAGTATGTGTATTCACTCTCTGTCCTACACGGCTTGTTGGAGCTCCTGCCCCCCCCCCTCCCTGTGAGCCCAGTGTGCTCTGATTGGTCGGGACGTTGCAAGGCTCGTTGCTGCGAGGAGCGGACAGGTTTCCGGGTCAGCGATACAGCGAGACACAGCGAAACTCATCCTGAGCACACACAAACACTCACANAACAAAACAATATAACGAAAGGAGGAATCTTAAACTAAGAGCTATATTAAGTACTGATAAACACCAAAACAGTTATTCATATACAAATATTACATGTGTTACATACACACTTTTTAAAACACAGTCAGACAACTCACGTGTTTCTTATGTTTATTAGAAGCAGCATATAGTTTGAGTTTGGCGTCTAGGCTCGGGCCTCATCACTCCACAGATTTACAAAGAACATGAGTGATGATTAGATAACTATCCCAGAGCCTACAGGTGGAAGCTGGGGTAGTGGTGGGGCAGGCAAGTAGCATCAACATGACACACAGCAGCAGGAACATGAACGCAGCAATAGCAAGTGAACACAGCAGTGCAGCAGCAGCGTAGCGAGGCAGAGCCAGGAAGACCTGGCAGCTTAAATAGAGCGGCATGTTTAGGAGAATGTGTTTGGTTGGTTGTAAGAGGGACGAGGTGTGTCACGTGTTAATGTATCATTGGTACTCGAGTTGACTGCCTGAACTAGCTCGCAGGCTTCGCCCCATATAAGGAAAATGAGACTTATGAATCACTGTAAAAATGATGTGTGCTTAATACCAGAGTAAAATCAGGTCGTAAAGCTAGAAGTAGAAAGTAGGTACAGAAAAC
>NW_011352052.1:497456-500878 GCF_000735185.1 Notothenia coriiceps | reverse complement strand
TGGGTAAGGTAAAACGCATGTAGTACTGAACAGTAACATGAACGTGCCGGCGGCGCGGTCCCATGGGATTGATGCGCGTTCATAATGCAGAGGGAAATAACTCTTAGAATAACGTTATTAGCACATTTTACAACTTGAGGACCCAATTTTTTTAGTAAGGGCTGTACAAACGTTCATATTGGGTGGATTATTTAGTTTAAAAAAAATTATCCAACGATTTACATAAGTCAATGGGAAAAAGTGTTTCCGGGCCCAGCAACCAAACGGGAGTGTAGTACCGCCGTTTGGCCCCAACGAATATTCTCATCAGAGTCCGGCGCACTTCCTGGGGGCTTGGTTAAAATGCATTAAATAAAAAGTCATGAATGAGAATACGAGGAGAAAAGGCTTGTGGAGTTATACAATGAACACACAACGTCTAAATCCTCTTATTTACGCGATATCAGACACAGAAGAACGAGTGGAGAGAGGACCCCCTTTCGTCAGACCCGCCAATGAGAGGAGGAGCCAGGAATTGGATATTAGCTCGTTCCACGTGGAATCGCTATCTTCTTTCTCTCTCCCGAACATGGCGCTGTGTTCTTGATTTGCTCTGTTTCAAAACCACGTTACTTTATTAAATTACCCATTTGAACCTTTTCGAGACTACATTGTCTCTTTTTAACTTCCTCCTGGACTCGAAAACAACGAACAAATCTTCAGTAGCCAGGAGACCTACATATTGAATCACTGTAAATTCTCATCATAGTTTGGAACATAATATGGCGTTTAATCATGGCAGCATTTAGTTGAATATCTGGGTAAAATTCTCCCCTTTTTTTTTTTTAAAGCTACGGACCCAGAATCAGCTCTTCCCTAACAGGGCTGAAATAGAGGGGTATGAGGCATGGCTAGAATGGGTGATCTGTTTGGTATTTTGAGCAAAACATTTCATAGACATTATATATCTGAGATCTATGATATAGGCCTAAAAAATAGCTTAATAGGAGGCCTTTAAGAGATGTTCATGTTCTGTTCTAGGACATACAATACGTCAGTCAGTACCTCACTGGTGATTATCTGAAGTGTCTATATGACTTAAAAAGGGGTTGGTTAAATGAGACAATAAAACACCACCAACAAGAAGAGGCAAAGCCTTGATTCATTAGATAATCATAATGTTAGGATGCAAAGGTGAAAGAAAATGCTTTTTGGTGTGCATCATCCGTTGACTGGATCTGTTCACAACATTTTAAATTCTCATTTTATTTTATTTGATGGCGCCTTTCCTTTATTTCCATGATCTGGCTTATCTCAAATGAGCCTGTTGATTTTGCGAAGAGCAATCCTGCTTGCCTCAGGCGATCCACATTTAAATGTTACTGTTCTCTTTCCTGCCTTTGACTGCATGGTTCACTGATTGAACCACGCATAAGAAAAAAAGAAAGTTTCAGAGAGGCCAAAACATGAGGGTCTTTCTATGATTTCTCATTCAGAGGATTCTAGTCCAACTAAGCCATCTGGTTACCGTTTTATTCGAAATAGTGGGCTCTGACTGGTTTGACATTTCACTCTGAACAACAGGCACTGATTGGTGAGGGAGCTGATACTGGGCCGGTACTGATTTCCAGCAGGCCGTGAACGAATGCACACACTTCCAAAAAGTCTGCATAGCCAATACATAAGGCATACACACAAAGTTAAAAAGAAAGTTTTTACAACTTTTGGAGGGAGAGAGTTGATGAAAATGGAAAAAGGAGAGTATTTGTCACATCTTAAGACAACAACAAAAAAGTTAAAATATGCAAGATAAATCTCTGACGAGTCCCCTAAGTCTTCACACACACAGATGTTGAAGATGAATAGAGAGACAGCAATGGGAAATGAACCAAAAAGTGCCACAACATGACAACAGGGAATAGCTCAATTGAAATGTCATTTTGTATTCATCACAAAACAGTGATGACTGTGTGAGAGTGATTGTGTGTGTGTGTGTGGGGGGGTGGGGGGGTGGAAGAGCATGATCGAGCATTAGTTTTCCCAGATGTGTTTGTTTGCAAATATAGTACAAACGCAGAACAAATATATAATATTTTTGCTAATAAAATCCCCTATTCTTCAAAATGGAATGCTTTATAAAAAAAGTTATCAACTAGCTACCAAGCCTTTCTGGTTCAACATATATTTATATATAGTGTTAAAGTTTTTTTTTATTTGTGAACATTCTACTGTATTGAGGAGGAATTTATATTGCATTTTTATTTTTTACATCTGTTTTTATGACTGTTTTGTTTTCTGTACTCTGACCATCCGAATGTTTTTGTTTTGGAATAATAAAGTTTGCCTTGACCTAATTTATTGATTTTTGACAAAGGTTAGGGTTGGTCTATATAGCAATTATGAACTGCCATCTGGGTACATGAAGGGTAGCTTTGCAGATATGCGCCTGATAAAGAGATCATAAGAGCAGAGAATCCTATTAAGGGTGAAGGTGACGCGAAAAGAAAAATGTACTGAAAAATTGGAAAAGAAAGGTTCAAGTTTTTTATTTGTCATACGAACATAGCTACAGAGTAGTTATGTCGATGAAAATCTTAGGTCAAAGGCTTCTCCAACAGTGCAACACAATAATACAGAAAAATATAGTGCAAGTAAATATTAAAAAGTAAATACAAAAAGAAAAATAGTGTAGTGAAATAAGAGTCTATATGCAAGCTATTGGAATTATATAATAGATAAATAATTGCTTAGTAGCAGATGAATGTTATGGATGTTGTTTCAGCAGTTCAGTTGTTTAGCAGTCTTATTGCCTGTGGGATGAAACTGTCTCTGAATCTGGTGGTTTTAGTCCAGATGCTGCGGTAACGCCTGTCAGACGGCAGCAGACTGAACAGTTTGTGGCTGGGGTGATGGGGGTCTTTTATAATCCTGAGGGCTTTCTTCCTGAGCCGCTGGGAGTAAAGGTCCTCCATGGATGGCAGCTCCGTCCTGGTGATGTTCTGTGCTGTTTTCACCACCCTCTGTAAAGCCTTATGATTGAGGGCAGTGCAGCTGCCGTACCAGGCCGTGATGCAGAAAGTCAGGATACTCTCTATGGTGCACTTGTAGAAGGTCAGGATGCTCTCTATGGTGCACTTGTAGAAGGTCAGGATGCTCTCTATGGTGCACCTGTAAAAGGTCAGGATACTCTCTCTGGTGCACCTGTAGAAGGTCAGGATACTCTCTATGGTGCACCTGTAAAAGGTCAGGATACTCTCTCTGGTGCACGTGTAGAAGGTCAGGATACTCTGCAACTTGTTCATGTCCATGTTGAACCTCCTCAGCCCGCGGAGGAAGAACAGCCGCTGTCGAGCTCTTTTGGTGATGGTGGTGGTGTGAAGAGTCTATGTCAGGTCCTCAGTGAGGTGGACCCAGAGGAACCGGAAGCTGCTGACTCTCTCCAC
>NW_011352052.1:495638-497428 GCF_000735185.1 Notothenia coriiceps | reverse complement strand
TCTCTGGTATAAAATGGGTGATGTTAGCATAGCAACCGAAGCTAAACGGACTACTTGCTATTGCTATCCTATTGTGGCATAAACTGTTTTCTACAGGCACATTTTACCGGCATATTTTTATTATGATTCTACTTGTGATAGTCGGACACGACAACCTGTGCAGCCCATGTATTGATTCCATCCGATAGCTGCTACAATACAAAACAAAACGTCTGCCTGCTCTCCACAATGATCAATACAGTGAACGGATGGTCAAAGTAAGGTACAAATAAACAGAATCACACGAAGCCTGGTTAGTGTTGCCTGACTTTATAAAGTGTGTTTATAAGCACTACTGCTTGTAGGCAGGCATGACGAGACTCTTCAGTCGACCCATGTTCAGGGGAGGTGGGTTTAGTTTCCTGCACGCCTCGACGTAAGAGAGACGTAAGCGACACCCCCTCTTAGCTCCGAAGCTCTTGCCTCTAGACCGACAATTTTTTGGAGCTGGAAGTGAACCGGATTCCGGAGCTAAGAGGCGGCGCCTCTGCGGTGTGAACAGGAAAAAACTGTACTTTTCAGCTCCAGCTCCGAGCCGGAGCTGTAAACGCGTTGGTGTGAAAGGGGCATTAGTAAGGGATCCTGGTGTGTGAGGTGCTCCGCGGATTGGTCCATTTGGGCCAATCCGGTCATTTGTTGTTGATCTGGGTGTTCACACTTCACAGAACTCAGGAAGCAAACAATGGAAAAAGAGAAATCTCCAACGAGGCGTTCTGGGGCAGCATGGACAGGTCTTCTCTTTGTTAGAGTTTTACTCCCTACAGGGTGTACTTTGAGAGTTTGTGACTCTGCAGACCGTTTACATGCAGAAAAAACTTCATAACACACAAGGGGACGGGTAATAACCAGAAAAGCATGACATGGGCCCTTTAAGTCATCTATTTTGTTAGAGTCCTCCTAACATGCTTACATTTACAAAAAATCAGACCATACTGCTTTCGAGGTGTGTGTTAAGTAAGAGAGAAAAAGATAAAAAAGGGTTTTTTAAATGATATTGGGACACTTATTTCCCATAATGTTAATACATACAGGTTTGATACATCTAATTTCTAAAAGGAGTACTAATCTTCACTGTGAAAAGGGAAATCCCTCGAGCGACAAACAAAATGTTTTCGTGAGTCACTTTTAATATGATTATAACTTCTAAGTAAACCTTTAGGTGGACATTATGAGGTTTAACCGTAACCTCTTTTGCCCCAGTTCACAGAAAGGCGTTTCAGGTCAGAACAACTTTTAACTTCTTTGGTAATGATTTCATTATTAATATAATTAAAACATATATTTTTATTTAGGTACTAATTTCTCTCCTCCTGCACTCTCCTTTGGTCACAGTTATTCATATCTTGATATATATTTAATTTAGCGCTGTAGCTACCTTCATTTAAATGTTTGAGCACCCTCTATGAAACGTCAAGCTACCCCACAGCACCCAGAACAGAAATCTCTGGCGCCGCCACTGAGCCTGCAACCCCGTTTTGAAGAAATGTGCAGTGCAAAGCAGGCTCATTGCAGCCACTAATGATAAGACACACTGTTTTGCCAAATATACAAGTATTATAACTTATTGTTCTAGCAAAGGGATTGCACAATTGTATTTTTTTTTGAGCACACAGACTTATGGAGCATTGTTTTATTATCACTGTTCATCAGAAGTTTTTTTTTTTTTTTTTTAAAGGAATGCTCACGTTCGTATTGATGTATTTTTAATAAATGTTAACTTGGCCCATTACGTGACTATATGTGTTGGGGGG
>NW_011352052.1:489885-495620 GCF_000735185.1 Notothenia coriiceps | reverse complement strand
TCTCATTTTTTTGCACAGATTGCAAAGTTTCAAAGTATTATAACTTATTGTTCTAGCAAAGGGATTGCACAATTGTATTTTTTTTTGAGCACACAGACTTATGGAGCATTGTTTTATTATCACTGTTCATCAGAAGTTTTAAAAAAAATTTTTTTTAAAGGAATGCTCACGTTCGTATTGATGTATTTTTAATAAATGTTAACTTGGCCCATTACGTGACTATTTGTGTTGGGGGGGCCCGACTTTTTTTCTTCTCCAAAGGGGGGGCCTGACAGAAATAGTTTGAGAACCACTGCTCTACTGTGACATACAGAAAACACACACACACACACACACACACACACACACACACACACACACACACACACACACACACACACACACACACACACACAGGAGGCACATTGGGGGCATACACTTTTCCTCCCTATAGCGACGTCAATCACACACAGGTGTTAAAATAAACGTCTGAATAATAATATAATTATTAATTCTATATTTGTCTTTGGAAAAGGGTAAGATATATTTATTTAAAACAACAAGTCCTCTTAAGAAGTCATTAAAACGTGAAAGTCACAACATTAAATATTAGAAATATTCGACAGTGTTAGTTGAAGTATCTGTGTTTACCTATTTTGTGTAAATGTGAAACTATAAACTCTGTATATTTCAAGGAATATGCACTTTAAATTCAGTAATATACGCACAGTACTTTTTTCATGACGTCTAAAGCACATGCAGAAAGGCACATTTAAACACCAGATATGTTTGAATTATTTAATTAAAAGGATTGATGCATTAATGTATTTATCACTTTGATGTTTTACTTGGTAAAGGTGAGGTTTATTTCAATTACATTATCAAGGTTCAAGGTTCTTTATTTGTCATACGAACATAACTACAGAGTAGTTATGTCGATGAAAATCTTAGGTCAAAGGCTTCTCCAACAGTGCAACACAATAATACAGAAACACAGATTATACACTTCTGTTAAGGTTAACAGTTGAATGAATAACTGTGAAACTTTAAATCATTCCATCATAGTTTAACTCACAATATTTTTGTTATTTCTATTAATAGCTACTGTTAATACATTGTTCATTTAATTACATTACATTAATACATTTCTTTATTTTACTTGTATTCTTATTATGTGTACTATCTGTGTCTCTTTATCTTTTGTTGCTGTTATGACGCATGAATTGGTCCATTTTATCTAATCTTAAATGCCAATACTTTTCTACTTTTACTTGAGAAACATTTTGATTGCAAGCCTTTATTTATAACAGAGTATTTCTACACTCTGGTACTTCCTACTGTTTCTTTAAGTACACGATCTGAATACTTCTTCCACCTCTCCTGCTGAATACTGTTTGTATTATGCTACACCTACATTGCAACGCAGCAGCTCCCTCTGCACGCTGCCCTTTCTCGTGAACGCGCATGGACGTTCTGCGCGCTCCCGAGCTGGGCTGTTTGTTTGTGTTGAGAGATTTGGAAATGGCGGAGATCAGAAACCAAAGCGATAACTTGGGTTTAAAAGCGCGAGTGCACCGTCATTGACACGCAGATACCACTCACACGTGATTCTCTGACTTACTTACGGGTTTACCGATGGGATATGCGTCGGACGAGGAGGAGAAAAAAGGATATTTTCCAAGGTTTTGGATTTAGCGAGCTGTTAGCTGGCTAAGCTAACCGTTAGCTAACTCCAAATCGTGTGTGATTTTTAACTACGCAGGGTTGTCAACAACGTTACATTGCTAACTTTGTACCTCCGGTTTCCAAAGCTAGTTGGGATTCACAACATGATTTCCACAGTAAAATAATGCATGCAAGTGGAGACATAACAAGTCAAAACATCTGTAAGTGAAGCCTGGTTTAGCTAAAGTTAGCTAACTGCATGGGAATTAATCATCCAGCGTGACAACTCACAACAGGAGAAAAGGATCTGTATTTACAAGGAGGAGACAAAGGTAAGCTCACCTTACTGATGATAAGAATGTGGATTTCCTGACCTGTCAAGTGCCATCACAACATTCCTCTGTTTGCATCACACACATTTATGTATTACTACAAGAAGCAATATTGAATCCACTGCACAGTATTTAATTTGACATTCTGTTCTGGTTTATCCAATTACATTTTACATGTTTACGGTCTACTGCATTTGAATTCTCGGCAACATTTAGCTTTTTGTATTTTATTTGTATTATATTTTATTTATTGTTATATTTTTGTATACATATTTATGTTGCATTGTTGAAGGAGCCTGGCACTTAAGCTTTCCATTGCCATAACTACTCTATAGCTACTGTGCATTATGACAATAAAGCCGTTGAATTGAAGCACGGCCTTTTTAAATGCATGAAAACATGTCATATCCTCAATTTAACTGCCTGCTGCAGAGGAGCATACATGCTAAAGGCCTCCATAACATGCCTGACTCTTTGTTTATGTTTCCTGCTACATTTCCACGACACCATCTTCTATTAACGTGTGCAGAGCGAGCTGGGACATTTTGCTCCTTCGCCACCACCTGCATAGAAAACACACCAGGCTGTTGCTTATGTAAGACAGTGGTGTGAACGGCCGCTAGGGGCGCTGTAGTTTATTATGATTTACCCGCCACTTGCGCCCTGGACGCAACACAACTTAAAGGACACATTGACCTCTTTGTAAAAGGTGCAACAACAAAAAAAAGCCACTGGTTATTTCTCATATACACACCTCATGTACAGTGTTGAAAACATGCAGTGATTTAGATGCAATACCATGCCGTTGGAGAACTTGTTAGGTTTGGATTAATGGATAAAATGCACCTTAATCGACCTACTTTTCTATTGCAAGTATTTTAGTCCTGAGGCTTTTTTACATGTTGAACCCTTAATGTAAAATGTTGAATTCAGTTATTGGTTTCAACTAGAGCTGCAATTTACCAATTATTTTCATTCTTTATTATTCTACAGATTATTTTATACGTCAAAAACATAATCTTTTGGTCTATTCAATGTATTAAGAAAGTGATAAATGTCCGTCCTAGTATCAAAAATATCCACGGTCATGTCTTTAAATGTATTTTTCTATCAATCCAAATACAAAATAAATTCAGTTCAATCATAAACAAAAGAGATAAGCTGCAAAAATCCACATTTGAGAACCTAAGAACAGCATTTTTCGCCATTTTGCATGACACATTATCTAACCAATACCACCTTGTTAGGAGCTGCGTGATAAACAATGATTTGCACTCAAGTCAATGTAGACCTAGCTCACATTGAAAACTAAACATTTTGAGTTATTGAACTGTAAAAGATGGTTTATGCACCAATTAATGAAATAATGCTCATTAAGTCTGAATGCTTCATATGATTGTATGGTGTTGAGTAAAAAGCCTTGAATTATTAAATAATGATGACTTTCTCAGAAAAGTAGTAATAATTTGGTTATGAAGATCATTTATGCATTAGTATTACTTCCAAATGTTTGCCTCTGAAGGCCTGAAGGGTAACACAGAAATATTTTCAGACTGTTGTGTGATTGGTGGACATGTGTGAGAGGATTTCTGTCTTTAACATTTTTACAATCTCTGATGATCCGGCTGCAACAACATCAATGTGTTTCAACAATGGAGTAAAATATGGCTCATTTCACAATGTTAACGTTTCTTTGAAGCTTTTTCCTCAGCTGTATTTAGACTTGTGCTGTAAGTAAGTGCAAAACAACTGCAACAACAACTCAAAGCTATTTGACCTTATGTGGAGTTAAGTCGGGTCAGTTTTATTTATACAACCGGGCAACTCTTCACATGGATTTTTCTTTTTGAAATGATGTAAGTTTGGATAATGTCCAGACACACACCACTGCTATTGAACTGTATTTGATCAGGGCAAATTAGCATACCCTTTTAAAATGGAAATACGGTTCAAGTGATCATAACAAGAATCCTGTTTATCAGTTCATATGCAAACTTGTCCATTACTCTTTGCCAGATTACGCTGGATGATAGCAGGTGGTTTGTTTGTGTAGTAGAGAGACCTTGTCGTGTTGTAGGTCAAATCAGTCTAGCTGATGTAATCCAGATAAGAGCCAGGATATGGAGTTCAATGTAACTAAAAAAACACCATAATAACAAAGTCGTATTTGTTTTATTTCTTCTTCTATCTTCAAATAAAAGACCCAGTGCCCTTTGTTTTGTCTTGCAGCACCTCAGACACATCAAACAATGCATGAAAACAAATATAAATGATAAATGCACTTTCAAATTCAACTGCAATGTGAAGAATAGATGAAGTCCCTGAACTAGATCTTGTCACGGCATGGGGACGTGCTCAAGCGCTGCAGCTACCTTCATCTCTCGTAAGAAAGACTGTGCATACTGATGAGGATGTGAGCGTAGAAGAAGTTGTTGCTTGATGGTTTGGAAAGCATTGTAAGGAGTATATGTCTTAGTGTTATACGCAATGGCATTTCCTATATTGGCTCTAGACAAGCTTTACCTAAGGATGAGCAACGTTTGAGGGAAATTGTTGGGAGTGGGAGCCCTCCTTCTTCGAGCTGAGCTGTGTGTCTTTATGGAGAATGAGCAGCCATTTTAGCACACACACTGCTGCAGCCTGCCTGTCACTGCATTCTTCTGCTGGAGCTGGAGGAGCTTTCCACGCTGTGTGTTTGTAAACCTCCCCCAGGACACCTGCAACCAACCTGTGAAAATGTCACCCTGATGCTTTTAGTAAAGGCTAGAATACCCAGAAAATATGGATGACTTTTGTCAATGATGGCAGATGGATCAGTGAAGCTTACTGGCCATTATTTTTGGAAACTTCTTGGAGTAATAGTACGTGAATTTTACAGCGTTTACGACTAGAATCAGTGTCTCAAAATCAGCATCTCGCTCTTGGTCAACTCCACAACATTTTGGTAGCTTCCGTCCTCGTTTTTCTACACTAAAGGAGGTAGGGCTGCTCGATTATGGGGAAAAATCATAATCTCGATTGTTTGGGTCAGTAATTGTAATTGGGATTATTAAATGCGATTGTTCATTGACTTTGAAAAAAAATCCATTTATTGGAGAATATCTTAACAGTTGATTACCCTGAACTTAAAGTATAATTCAACGAAAAAAAAAAAAAAAAAAGTAATGATAAAAATTTATCGTTTTATTTCGATTACGTTGTTTTCGTAATTGTTGCAAGCTGTAATCGCGATTTAAAATACGATTTATTGAGCAGCCCTAAAATGAGGCCATGTCTTGAGTTGTATAATGCCATGGCCTTGTCCCTACTTGGATGGCTTTATAGAAAGTTGTTTATCCTATTCTCAAGCACGAAGCCAAACTGAAGCTGCTGACAGTTTCGTTTTAAGATCCAATTTAAGACCCCTGTCAACATTGAGATGCAGCGAGGGGAGTCAACTATGTTGTCTTGTTTGGGAAACTGAATCGTTAACATTGATAATGGATACAAAAAATTAGGGATGTCCCGATCACCTTTTTTTGCTCCCGATCCGATTCCGATCATTTGATTTTGACAATTTGCCGATACCGATTTTTCCCGATCCGATCTTTATGCAATGCATTAAGAGAAAAAAAAGAAAAAAAGCATTCAAGTTGTCCCTTAAGGTTATTTTTTTATTTAAATTAGATATTCTATCCAACATGGATATAGCTTCTTTTTTTCACAGCAGCATTGGATCAGTTCAGTTGTGCAGCATTGGATCAAAACAAAATAAAGCTT
>NW_011352052.1:488570-489878 GCF_000735185.1 Notothenia coriiceps | reverse complement strand
CTGTTTTAAATTGAAGTTTCTGAGGTCTCCATCCAGCTGCTGTCGCAGTAATAAGTATTGTACCTAATGCCCAAATGTGCACAATGAGTGACTGCTTTTGCTTTGTTTTTAGTTGTGTTCTGTATTGTATATGTCTGTGTTATGTTTATGTTAATGTGGGTTAGGTAAGTGTTGAGAATCCGGCTCAAGATACCTTTTTTTTTTTGTTACGATTCCATGGAATGTCTTTAACATCCCTGTATGGCAATGAATATCTGGATGTTTTGACAATACATAAAAAATGATCTGTGGAAGCCGTACTACTGTAAAAAGCACGACCAATCATCTGAGCCGGCCCGGCTAAAATAACTGGATGGCCTACCTGCCTGTCAGCCTTCCATCTGTGCACAAACTTATCTTGTGCCCTCATTGGTCATGTGCGCATTTGTGTGTGTTGGAGGAGGGGCTCTGTAAGGAAGTGGCGGATTTTTTCCGGTTGCGTATTTTCAAATTCTTGCGCACTCAAGCTGGTTTCTCCAAAATTACCTACCCCACCTTTAAAGGGGACCTATCATGCAAAACGCACCTTTGTACGTATTTTATACATGAATATGTGTCACCGTTGTGTCAGGGAACTCACTAAGTGTCAGAAAACACAACCCTCTCTCTTTTCCTCCATACCCAAAATCTCTAAAAATGGGATCTGTTACAGATCCCGCATTGAGATTTTATCTTTTGAAAATAGTCTGACGTCAGTGACGAGGAGCTCCGCCTATATGGCCAACTCTCCACTAATCAGGGGAATGAGAGGTTGCCGTGGCATGGTAACAGCATGGTAACATGACGCTCTTAACTCGGCCCCCTCCTTTGCAGGGGGGCGTGGTCAGCTGCAGCCAAAGACAGGGTGGAGGAGAGGAAAATAGAGCGAAATGAGGCACGGCTAAAATGCATGATCTGTTAGATATTTTGAAAAAGAAAACTTATAAATATACCTTATATAGGTATGGCCCTACAATATATTATTCAAATATAGCATGATCCTTTAAGTAAAAAAAATAAAAATAAAAATGTAATATATTTTTTTTTAATATTTGTTATATGTCAGATTCCTCCACGTACCACTAGCGGGAGCTGGCGTACCACCAGTGGTACGCGTACCACAGGTTGAGAACCACTGGTCTAACATGATAGTTTACTTTTAATTCATGAAGTATGACGCTGCGCTGTCAGAACGCTTGTCCATGTTTGTGATTGGTCAAATGTTGCTAACCCCGCCCCTTTCATGTGAGCGTGCACTCAGCCGGACAGAGAAACCCTGGGATGAGTTAC
>NW_011352052.1:479974-488537 GCF_000735185.1 Notothenia coriiceps | reverse complement strand
CTATGGTCAGTACTCTTCTCCATGTTTGTGATTGGTCAAATGTTGCTAACCCCGCCCCTTTCATGTGAGCGTGCACTCAGCCGGACAGAGAAACCCTGGGATGAGTTACCGAGTTGATAACCAGCGTCGTAGGACCGCTTAGCGAGATCTCGTTTGTTAGGGTTAGTTAAGCCGGGTAACTCAAACATATCCAGGGTCTGTTGAACTGGCTTCGAAGTACAGGCCACAGGTGCTGTGGACACATATCGAGTGGTGGAGCTTTAACATCCCTGAGCTCCTTTTTATTGAATGGTCCTTCATTCCTAGCCAGGACAAATCTGATAAATAAAAGCTAAAACAGACAGTGGGTCCAAACATGTTTATTCTTCGCACTACTTGAAATGATCAGCACATATAAAAGTTATAAAATTAACAAAAGTCAGTTGGTGCTGCAGGGTTTGTATTCTACAGAGTGACACATTTATTATACTGAAGATGCACATGAAGGAAAACAGGGAATGTGTTACACCACAATGAATAAATAGTTGACATTCACAGCACAAACAAAACATTGACTTCCACATCATTCTCAGCATGGATCATCATTCCTAGATACTAACAATGGCTAGGATCTGCTCTTATTCATTATAACTGATGGTTACCATGGAGTGGTCACTGATATTCTGTGTAAAGCTGCAGCATAAAACTGAAAATATATCTCCAACTATTTTGATAATATATAGTTCAATTCATGCCAAAATTGTAGAAAATGCCGCTTTCAGCCTCTCAAATATGGAGATTTCCTGCTTTTCTATGTTTTTTTTATATCATATTTAAGTGAATTTATGTGGGTTTACCTGACAAAGGGAGACATTTAAATAAACCTGTGTGTGTGAAAAGGGCATGTTCTCTATGTTCTACCATTTTATAGATCTATGGATTATTTGAAATGATTATCAGCAGATTAGTCAAAAGTGAAAGAATCCTTGGTGGCAGACATAGTTTTCTGTGCGCTTACTTTTAAATGCTTCTGTTGTGTTGCTGTGCGAGTTGTAACAGGGTAGTCCTGGCTCGGTCCGTCATCACTACAGGGGTCCACATACATTATATTATCTATAGTCCATGCAGACTGAGCGCATGTTTCTCAAGCAGATCGTGCATGTTAGCCACTACGGGTCTAGTCTATATCCAGGTCCGAGTCCTCGTCGCTAACGATGGTCTGAAAGATGGCTCCGTTGCGGATGATCTTCTGGATGTTGGGCAGCTTGTCGGGCAGAAGGCCGTACTCCTGCAGCAGGGCCTCCAGGTCCACGGCAAAGAAGTCCTCCCCCAGCTGATCCGTGACCCGCACAAAGTTCCCGATCAGCTCCCCTGCTTTGTAGACGAGCAGGGCGGGCAGAGCGCTGTCTCTGAACAGAGCGCTGGTGCTGATGGCTGAGCTGCGCACGCTGCAGAACTTCACCAGCGGGTACTCCTGAGCCAGGCACATGAGGCTGCCCCTCATGGCCTCGCAGCCTGGCACCTCGGGCTCATAGATGTGGATCACCACCAGGATGCTCTTGTCCTCCTTGTCCAGAGCCTCCAGGAATTCCTCTCCACAGCTCAGCTCGTAGACCTGAGCGAAGCGCTTGCCGTGGCAGAGCTGGCGCCGCATCTCCTCGATGCGCTGCATGCGGTAATGCTGGAGAAAGTCTTCGTCATCCTGTCCTTCCTGCAGCATGTTGTACTCCTGCACGGTCATCTATAGGGCAGACAGAGAGGAACACATTTAGTTAGGATAAGGAACACTTTGACCAATTGGGAAATATGTTTTCTTGCAAAGAATATGAAGACTTGATTTGGTGTAAACGAGCTCAACCACCATAATCTATCATTCTTGCAAATTAAAAAGAAGCCAACATCAACAACCTTTACCACCTAATCCAACCTGTTTGGCATTGGTATTGAGCAATATGACAACGTGATGAAATTATATTTTGTTTATTTAGGAAAGAACAAATGCAGACGCGAGTATCTGACAAGCCTTTTGCAATATTACGGGGGTAAAAAAAGAGTTTGGAGGGAGGAAGTCGCTGGACGTTTTGTTTGTGTTCTGGAAAGTTCATGTGTTTTGTGGGGTGAGACATCTTGGGATTTGAAGCCCACATTGAACGCAAACCAAAAAACAAGGTGGACTGGAGTCACCACAGGATCATTATTGGCTCTCACTGTTTCACTATGTGCCATTTGTGATTGGCTGTTGAGTCAAGTGATGTGCTGTTTACGCGGGAACGAAACGGGTTGTGTCTGCTACTTTTCTCTTTCGTATAGCCGGTTCATTCACACGAGGCCGTAACGGAAATGCGGAAACGGACCCCTAAAGCGTTAACGGTTCCCAAGGTGGATAGATCTGCGGACGGAACGCTCCGGGGGGCAAACGGCTCAGTGTGTACGTCCTATACGATCATTTTCCTGATAACGATGAAGCCATAGCCCCACCTCTCCCCACCTCTGCTGCTCACTGCTGTAGCATGGTCAGTAGCTACTGTCAGGAGCTACTGACCATGCTACAGATGTTAGTGCAAAATCTACAGCTCCTCTACCACAACCATCAGCAACAAGTAGACATGGAGAACTACATGAACTACATGTTGCTAAATCCACTGCGGAGAATAAACAGAAGGGCAACCAGGCAACCATGCTCAGGGGTCTTCTTCGCTGCTTTTGGTGTATTTTGTGGCGGAAGTACAGCGCCACTTACAGGCCCGGCATATGTACTGCTGCGTCTCCAGTGGGTCAAGCGGTCTCACGTGGACGGACACACGTTTATTGAGCCGATTCCGTGTGAACGGAAGACTTTTTTGATATCGAATTTGGTTTGTTTGCGTTTCGTTTGCGTTCCCGTGTAAATGGGGTCTGAGACACCTAGTGTTAAATTCAGAGCAGTGTTAGGAACAACATCAATCCGATTTGAAAATGTTTACCCTGACCCACCCCCAGTTTATACAGCTCATAGGTCTGTGCAGTAAATATGGCTGAACAACCAGCTTAGCTTACAAAGTGATATGTGTCCCTAAATGTACTCATGCATATTAGGCTGTTTAAGAACCTAAAGAATGGAGTTGCAGACTCCACTGTGTTAATCAGGTTGTTTCTAATTAACATCTAGTCTATATATATCCTTTTCAAAAACAGCAGGTGCTCCATTATCCAGAGTGACCCAGTTTTTAGATGGAGTCACTCACCGACTGCAGGTATGGATTGAGGAACAAGACGTTTAAATAACCGTCCTCACAGGCTTTACTTTCCTATGTGGATCTTTTTTCTTCTTCATACTTACTTTGCCTTTGATCTTGTCCTGCAGCTCCTTCTCTTTCAGTTTGTCTTTCTCCTGGTCGAGGTCGGAGCGGCAGGTCATGGACAGTTTCTTGATCAGCCTCTCCATCTCTTTCTTCTGCTCCTGTTTCTGCTCCACCTCAAGCTGCTTGTACTTCCTCCAGTCATTGATGACCCCCTTTGGTCCTGACGGAGAACAGCCACTGTCACTCTCACTGCATTTCTAATATGAAATCATGCAGAAGTCTTATTAGGACTGTTTTTGGTGTGTATGTGTGATTGTGTTATTACCTGTGTTGACAGCACTTCCATCAGGGCTGTAGTCGATCTCCGGCTCCTCCACGTTAGCTTCACGGATGGTTTTTTTCTCTCCCTCCTCATCCTCGTTTTCGCTGCCTTCGTCCTCGCTGCTGCTGCAGTAGTACTGCAGCTTCTCCCCCAGAATCCTGTCGTCCAAAGTCGTCATTATCGCACCTGAACACAGCAGGAATGATGTGTTAGGGCACAGATTCAACTCACTAATTATACAACTTAGAACAGGTCACAATGCTAGGATTCAACAAAAACAAAAGGTTATTCTTTCCATTCTACATTTGAATTGTAGACATCTGCTTTGTCAGGCAAACAAAACATTTGTTTATATCACTGCATTTTTTGCATCCAGAGGTCCCAAAAGCGAACTTCACATTCTTATTTGACTTGTCACAGCCATTCCTCAGGTCGACAGATGCCTTTGCTCCGGGTCATTTGACTGATCATTTGCATTTCAGTTGACAGAAACACAGAACTACCATTAGCTTCATCTTTAAAGCCTCATAGATAACACATCTAGAGATGAACCATAGCTTCATGACCCAATAGCTTTAGCACAGTTTTCAGTCAATGGAGCATAGTAATCCAGATCGACAGCTATCGGAGGTCGCTGTGAAAGGGTTTATTTCAGAAATAGGACATACACACAATACATACATAGCTTATAGTAAGTGTGTCAGCAAAACGTGTGCTGAGAGGGCTTTAATGGTGCACTGAGCCGTGTGTAATCCTTCTTCTGTGGAGAGATGGACAGACAAGGAGGCACACATCCCTTAGAAATCCCACTCAGTATTCACAGGTCAGGCAGCAAAATGGAAGATAATAGAAAGCCTAACAGAAAACCTACAGCTCTTTTGTGTGATAGTGTTGCCATAACATGAAACAAGACAATATATCTCAGCTATGTGACAACTCCCAAAGCTCCCGTGAGCTAAACTTGATTCTGATTCTGGATATCTCTCCTCTGTTGGAATAAAATGCATTGAACAACATGTAAACAGTTGGAGCAAAGGCCTGCAGCCAACACCTTATTTCATGTCAATACTCTCCCTGTTGCGGTGAGAGATAAGATAGCTAAACCGGCTAGATATTGTTGGCGAGCTCTTGGCTAATTTAGCTATTCCGTTTAGCATCTAAAGGCTACTCAAAAGAGGATAGAGACAATCCAATGATCCTCATTATGAAGTAGAAGACAGCTAGCGCTAAACAAAGTGAGCAAGGTTAGCTTAAGCAGGCTAAGCTAGTTCCTGTGACAACCAGTAAACATTAACTAGCAATACACAGATTTTAAAATATATTCACCAACATATTACCCCGCTAAGAAATAATAAAAATAAATCCATTAATAATGTCGATTGTTTTAGGATCTTACCTTGATTTTATGACCCGCTACCGTCAGTGAAATGTGAGAACTCCCAAAGCTCCCGTGAGCTAATCTGCTAGCTTAGCTGCAGCAACCCCCCGTCACGGATGTAGAGGAGTGAGTGCAGGAGGCGTGGCTCCGTCATCAGGAGCCCGCCTTCAGCGAGCTGTCTGTCAAAACCCGGTCAAAACTGACCTGGCAACCATAGGTATCATTTAATTATATAATTTATGTATTTATTTAAACAAGGACCATGCATACAAATAAATTCATCTCAGAAAGAAAAGAGATAACTTATGCATTAAAAAAAAGGTAGTTCTGAACTTCTGTATTGAGAGGGATGAAAACCCTCTTTAATGGTCACACATGCAGAGCACACAGCACACACAGTGAAATGTGTTCTCTGCTTTGAACTGATCCTAGTACCAGGAGTCTAGTACTAGGAGCAGTGGGCAGCTATTGTACAGCACCCAGGGAGCAATGGGAGAAGGGGGGTCCGGTGCCTTGCGCAAGGGCACCACGCTCGTTGTTCAGTTGTTACTCCCCTCTCCTAACTTTGTTTCTCTTTCTCATCTCCTGTCTCTCTATTACTTGTCCTTCCTTCTGTATCCTATTTCTTCTACCTTCTCTCCCCCGTCCAATACCTTTCCTCTCTCTGTACACCTTTACTTACAACTGTTACAAAACACTCAGTAAAATCCGAGGGAAGAAATACAGTCTCAGTAATTATCGATCTGTTTAGTTGACTAAGAATACGTAATTGTGAAACTTTTTATTAACTACGACTGTAACAGTCGGGTGACTGTGACCAAACTATAGTTTATATTAAATAGGTAACACACTGGGGGTGTCAGCTAAATTTTTCTGTCGGTTGATCTAGTAATTTTAGGGTTTTTAACGAACCCCCCACACGGGGGAGTTTGTATAAAAACCTGGGCCATAAATCCTTGTAGGACCTATGCCGGGACAGGATGGTGCTACACTTGAAAAGAAACATATGTTTTATGGCACATATACATACTAGTATTATTACCTTATTATATAGAACA
Organism: Notothenia coriiceps; assembly: GCF_000735185.1. Classification (NCBI taxonomy): domain Eukaryota; kingdom Metazoa; phylum Chordata; class Actinopteri; order Perciformes; family Nototheniidae; genus Notothenia; species Notothenia coriiceps. Next base: position 482,519 of record NW_011352052.1, on the reverse strand, counting down.
ACGAGATTGAACTAGAAAAATTGACTAAAATTTAAAATTCGACTCTCACATGTCCTGACAGGTCTTTTATCTTATAACACTATTTCAGGAGAAATTAAAAAGACATTAACGTTAATTTTTTTGTTACAGTATTAAGACCTAAGTAATGTTTAGTTGACTTTATAAGTTCGGAATAATAATAAGAATTATAACGACTAATACCGTATGTCCGAATTCTTTTGAGTTTTTAGGGATAGAGTTTTTTAATCCTTATCCAAGGAGCTGGTTCATTTTTTTTCTAATATTGTCGTTTTGTTAGTTTGTAAACTTTTAAGGTAATTACGTGAGTCATGAAACCAACCACTAGGAAAACGTGCCTAATGACGAGTTACGCCGCACCGGTTACCTCCGTTAGTCGGACACCGTAAACGACTCCACAAATACCTACGGGTCCTCGAAGTTATCGCCTGGAAAATCGAGTAATCGTAACAACCCAGACCGACAGAAAGTCGAAGAAGAAGTGTTATGGGGGTGTATAAGAGATACCTGCAAGTCCAGTCCCTTAAACGTCCGGTTAGCTCCTGTTAGCGGTACCAGTTCATGTGGTCAATGACCCCCAATACCGTACACCCCGTCCAACGGTCCTAGTACGACCTTTTACTTAAGGAGTAGAGGTATCTCGAAAAGTCGTCTGCCTTCGTACATCACGAGATTTTAGACGAACCATAGTGTCGACGAAATGGACCCGAACTACTTTGTGGTCACCTGGTTGTGTGGTCGTCGACTGTAAGGGGTTTGGTCAGCGACTGACACCCTTGAAGGTGACCTAAAGTTCGTTGAACCCTAAAAACAGAAAGAAGTCGGAAAGAGGGTCTGAGACAAGCGACTGAAGGTTTACTGTTATGTTTGAACGAAAAGCAGACTTTTCTCTGAAACTTGGTGACACGTGACAGGTCACAAGCAAGGAATGGGTTCAGTCTGCGGAGAAGGCACAGACTGCAAAGTCTCACCGAACTGGTACCCTTATGCCGATAACAATCGGGTAAAGGGCCCTGTAGCAGACTGTCACTGAAAACCTATGGACCTGAGGTCGAAGTCAGGTGACAGAAACTTGAAGGGGTTTAAGACCTCGCTGAGAGAGGTGTTCGACAATTCGACGCCAGTAGAGGACCACAGTCGCAAAGGACGGTGTAAAGGGGGAGGTTGTCTGGAAAACACTACACGACTTGACGTGACACTTGTCGAAACGAGAACTCTTAGAAAACCAGGAATGGGAGGGACTACCTACCCACAGTACTGCCAGGAGACCTTGTCGGCAGTCTAGTCGTCAGAAGTGTATGAACATAAATAAATGACTTCGGTTCGATTTCCACAAAAGTCCGGTTCCTTTGGGAACGCCACAAGCTCATATCTGCTAAAGTTATAAGCACTTGTGGGATGATCATTATGGAAAAAGTACTTAAGTTATATCCTGATCCTTATACTCAAAGATTGACTTACGGTATTAGTCGTTATAATTTTTTATTTTCCGAACGTTACAAAAGTCCAAACTAAAATTACTTTAGGTCTTACATCTGAAAACAAAAAAATTAACGTATGTTCTTTATTCTTGAGAGAGTTTATAAGTTAAAGACTCTGTCAGGAATAATATAGCAAACGTGTTAACAAAGCGATTAAGCGTGGATTTCAGTTTGGAGGGTTGACAAACCATGAGTCGAGTGGTTACGAAATGCATTTTTATTGTATTCCAATAATAAGCAAACGAATCCGTGGTAACGGTCAGACGACGGTTTGTATTATGTGTAGTATATATTCGTCTCCACTTTTCATGGTTTTTCTAGAACATGAACTTCATTTTCATGTTCAATGTTCAGATCCATTGACACAATGTCCGTTTAGGACGTAAGTTTTCACGAGTTCTTTTATCTTTTATAATAGTAGTTATATCATATTTCATCGTGTCATTTAATAACACGTCTACCAGGTATAAGTCTTATTTCTATGACCTAAATTATTACTTAAACTTAGGTAATTTCAACAAGGTTTCGATTCCACGTCGATCAACTTACTTGAAACATATCTGACGGTCCCATCGCGGTACACTTTAAATCGAGGTCACCTTTTGGGGCCATTTTTCCCCAGGGGGGGGGGACCCCCCTAATTGTGAACTATATAACAATTAGGTGTTTCATTTGCATATTACATAATGTTATTACATCGCTTCATTTTCATGGTCTAATGGAGACTTATACCACCCATCTTCATGTTTCATGTGTGTAACTTATGAATCATTTGTGTTGCTCCCGGGATGGAGTTACGTTCGAACTTTCACTTAATGAATCAATGAATGTGGTGACGTATATTATTGTTATATATATTCACTAATTATCTTTACGACTTGTAACATTGAAATTCGTCTCATCGTGTATGTAGGGTACAAGGACTTGTATGTCTATGAAAGGTTGTGGTTCTCTAACCGAGTGTCTCCGAACCTGACACTCGGGAATCCGGGCAGCAAGTTAGGGGACACTTGACCTGGATTTTATCCGGTAAAATTTGGGGACGG
>NW_011352052.1:476060-479934 GCF_000735185.1 Notothenia coriiceps | reverse complement strand
GGGGGGGGGCTGTGAGTAGACAAGAGGAGAAGAGATGAGTTTTGAAAAGGGACTGGAATACTGTGAGGGTCTCAGAATAGCGGATATCTTTGCATCGATATGCTCAAAAAGTTTTTTTTTCAAAATGTCAAAAAAATGTCAAAAATTATAAATAGTGAAAAATTACATATAAAATATTTCTAGTGTGAACCAAAATATAATACTAAATATTATACAAGTGATTTCTCTTAACCAAAAGGACAAAAATGGCATGAAAGCACATATTATTCTAATACGGGTCCTTTTTGACCCACTTGCGGGGTCCAGCCACTCTAAGGGCATCGAAGGGTTAACTAAATAAAACAAAGTTCAAGCATTCATTAGGCACTAAATAAGGGCACCGAGCATCAGCTACAGTCACTTCACTTCTTTTACTGTGAAATCATACAATCATCCCCTTTTGTATCCGGCTAAGTAGGACACGGTTATGTTCTTATGGCTGAAATCATCTTGATACTTCCTCAACATTTTGTTTCAGAATTGCTGCGTCTTGAATTTGACTCTGGTGGATTTCTATCTGAGAGAGTTCTGGTGTGTCGGCTCTGCGGTGTCCGTGCAGCGGCAGGAGACGCCCGTCTGCCACGACTACGATGGTGAGCACTTCCTGATCCTCCATCAGGACTCAGAGGGTCGGGTGGAGATACAGCTCGTGAAGGAACAGACGTCAGTTTAGCTGTCTATGTGGCTGTGGGCAAAGTCAACAAGTATTTCTGTACAAGTCACTGAACCTGGAACAAAAGAAAGCATTACAGCAGGATACTAGGATTATTTCAGACTAATCTGATGCTTTTTAAACAGAAATGTATCAATTATATTTTGTAAATGCAGGAAAATGTGCCGTTTAAAAACATTTTTGACGATTTGTGAAACATTTTCATTCAAATACTGAATAAATTCATATATTTTGAATAATATCTTTGCATCCTTCCTCATAGCTGCTTGCATCAGTTAGCTATTCACTTTTAAAGTATCCACTGAAATGAGAATAACGAATCGTTCTTAATCACTAATCGCTTTTATAATAAATCTGTCTTTCATGTATCCGGTGTATTCTCCCTTTTCCTTAATTATGAATAGATTTGATTATGAATAGATTTGATTATGAATAGATTTGCTTCAGCCAACAGCCGTGTGTCCACAACCTGTGCTTTCATATAATATATCACCTTTAATCACCATTTTAACTCTTAAGTATACCTTTATCTTTGCAAAACAGGTCATGCTTAACACGTACAAACGTTTTGTTTTCAATGTTTTGTTTTTGTTTCCTCTTCCCGTAGCATTTCCACCTGAACACCCGCATTACCTCAAATTGCATTCTCAGCCATTATGCCGTCACTTTCAGATGGAAATTGAGTTTAATGTCCACACCCCGAGCGAGTCTGGCAGCAGCGATAGAATTAGTGAGGGAGCAATTGTTGGAAACAGTAGCCGCGCTGCTGATGGACCAACACTGCTGATGGCAATAAAAGAACTCTGGGTAATGGGATTTCAGAGGCTTCCCCTCCTTCTCTCCACGAGGGTCAGCGTCACCTTGAAACACATCACAAACTGCATTGGCACTAGATCCAAAATCTCTCCAGGAAATGAGCCAGAGGGGAAAAGACAGTTTGTGTGATGAGTTTTTTGTTTGTTTGTCACAAGCTTCACAATTTAATTGAGACAAAAACCAAGACACTATAGGTGTAGAATTAGAATAGAAGAATTGAAACCCTCTGTAATGGTCTCACATGCAGAGCACACAGTGAAATGTGTTCTCTGCTTTAACCCATCCTAGTACCAGGAGTCTAGTACTAGGAGCAGTGGGCAGCTATTGTACAGCACCCAGGGAGCAATGGGAGTGAGGGGGGTGTCAGGTGCCTTGCTCAAGGGCACCGCAGCAGGGCAGGAGGTGAACTGGGACTTCTCCAAGTAGAAGTCCACTCTCCATATTTTAGGTCTGGTCGGGGACTTGAACCGGCGACCCTACGGCTCACAGTCCAAGCCCCTACTGACTGAGCCACTGCCGGGCTCTCTAGGTGTGTTTCCATCCTCCTGTTTTTATGCACATTATTAATTTGAATATTCAGGTAAAATGTGTAATTGCAGGAAAATAGAAGACATGTTGACTTGAATTTGATAGTTTGTGCTTCGTTTTAAAGCAGAAATGTGCTATGAAAACAGATGTGTGGATTTGGCTAAATAATAAATCGTAAATCTGATGTTACCTCACTAACGTACAGTAAATGAAACCCACACAAATGTCATATCTCCATCTTGCTTTCCATCCCACCTTCTCTTTCCCCTTCTTTTTATTTGCATTATCTAATTGCCCCCTCTTCTGCAATGGTAACATGTTTCTTCTAGATAAACAACTCCTTATTATTACCGTGGTGGATTGAAAACAAACATTCATTCTCCTTTTCTTTTGCAGATTTGCTCTTGTCCTAATCACAAAGTCTCCATCTTGTGCTCTCTACTCCTTCCATGTCAGTGCTGTTGAATGGCTCATTGGATGAAAGCCATAAAGCAGTACATTGGATTGCTTTGAATGCACGGACAAATGACATGAAGTTGGCCATTACTGAGGCTGAATGCTGTGCACCAGGTATGACTTTCAGGTTGTGTTGGAGCGCATTTCCATCAGAGCGACCTTCATCCTACTGTTTGCTGTCACATCAGCTGTTGCTAACGGGCAATCCTTCATTCCTCATTTTATTAGGAAAGGGCCAAGGGTACCGTGGGCCACTTAATGGACTCGCAAGAACATAAAGCCACTTATCCCAACGTTTGAGTCTGAGTGATGGCCAAACAAACACTATGGATTTGGACCATGGAGCCTTGCCTGTAGGCTCTGGTGTGGCACAGAGTAATAGCTTAATCTTTCTTTGAAGAATTATAATTGGAAATACAAGAATCAATTCATACACACATGGAGAAGTACATGTGTCTGAGTGTGGGTAGTTCACCAGTAGATGGCACTCTTTAGTAACCAATGGGAGAGTCCTTTCACAGCACATCGGTTTTACTTTGCTCTCATCTTTCAGTCTGTCGAAATATAATTGCAAAGAAACATAAAGCTCATTTGTTTTTTTAAATCAGCCGTGTTCATGTATTTTCTCTAGAACTGCACTTTGCTGGACATGCATTTTACTCTTTTTCTTCTATGTCTTAAGTAGTTGCAAACCTAAAGGACTTTGAAACCAAATATTGATGAAGAAAGTACCCACAGATTTAGTGACGTGAAGCTTCATTAAACTCATCTTTCTTAGTGTCCTCACAGGCTAATCTTGGAAGAAAATTGCTTCCATTTTTAGCCTTTAATTCTCTCCCATGTGAGTGACCAGCTGGGTGGACTGTGCAGCCAATCACAGTCCTTCTTTATATATGTAGTCGGCTCATTGGAGGAAAACAGTGAACTAATGACATCTACCAGGAGGCTGTTTGATTGTGTGTGTGTTTCGCTGCACACAATCAAAATGCACGATGTGGTTTCTTGTTTTTTCTCCTTTACATCGAGCCTATGAACTGATGGTCTTCAAAGCCTCTCCGGTTGATATTCTGGGCTCTCTCAATGAAAACATCCTCCCCTCTGTCATGAACCTTGGAGTGACCTTCACTAGCACTTTTAAATTCGACAAGCAGGTCAGCACCGTAGTCAAATCCTGCTTTTTAAAAATAAGACTATTGTTCAAGACCAAGTCGTATTTATCTTTTAAAGAAGTAGAAAGGGTTATTAATGCCTTTGCCTATTGCCACGCTCTGTATGTGGGTATGGACCCGGCCTCAATCAAACGCCTGCAGCTAGTCCAAAACGCAGCTGCACGTCTTCTGACTGGCCACAAAAAGCGTGACC
>NW_011352052.1:464790-473772 GCF_000735185.1 Notothenia coriiceps | reverse complement strand
TAATTTACTACTTAAAATCTCCATGGATGTGCTCCACAGCCATACAGTTTGTTGCTTCCACCTCTTATTCAAGGGGGCAATGTGTCATGATGCAAGTACAACTGTTTTACCATGCAGTAGTAATTCCTTTTATCTGGTGTCTTCCAGAAAAAGGACCCACTGGCAAAGACGGCTGCAGAAGAAATTCTTGTCAGCTCTGAAGAGGAGGATGGAGTACGTGATATGCTATCTGTTATACCTTACATGAAATTCACAGCACTTCCTTCTGTTCTTCTGCAGCGACTGGTAGAAAATGGCTGAAAATATTTTGTACCACTGATTTAGATAGTGTTGCATGTGCAAGTTTGTGTGCGTCATAATTACACATTCAAAGCATCTTGTTGCAAATCAGCAGCAGCACTATGAGAATAGTAAATGTACAGTGTAGTAGCAATGCATAAACTATGTCTCTTCTTCCTGTAGGAGAAGCACCCCTTTATAAGTAGTGCTATGGCGGCATCTCAGTGGTGCTCTGCAAAGAAAATGGGAGATAAAGTCATCCTGCCACAAATTCTTTCCGTGGCCCCACTGGACAGAGAAGCAGCTCTCCATAACCTTGGTGAAGCCAGCAACCTGTGGGACGAAGACAGCTGGGAAGACAGGATGGATCCATTTATGTTCAAGTTCAAATTTGAGTCGGACTATTTAATGTTTTTTGAGCAGTTCATTGATAAAGAAAACCTTAAGGTTCATGCCTGTTTTGAAGAGTGCGGTTGAATGTTTGCATCAGCAAAGCCTTTCACTGTTGTATAGATTTTTTTTTTATATACTTGGTTTGGTTTTTATATTTACTGTATTTGCTTTTTCGGTTCTGTTATCTTAATGATTTGTACTTGTAGTTGTCCAGCAGATGATGCTGTTTGTCTCATTAGGATATCCATACACCCCGCCCATCGGACGTCCAGCCCCGCCCACATCTGACCACGCCCCATTCCGCGTGCTGCAGTCAGGGCCTATAGAAAAATATTACCGAGGTCCGGACCTCAGTGACTTCAATGGTAGATACGGCCATGGTGGTAGACGTACAAAGTTATACAAAATTACATCAAAGAAACAAATAAAACATAGTAAATAAATTAAAATACAGTTGCATACTTCAGATTAAATATTTGTTAAATACGCACTTAGTTTTGATTGCCTTTTTTATTCATAACGTTTTATTAGTGCAACTATGTTGTTTTGATTCTTCGTAAAACAAATTGTAGTTATATTGATATTTCCTAAAATAGTCACAGAAAAGAGAAAACTGATATCACATTGCATACAGTTACCAGTGAAATACATAATCATTCAAAAGGGTGGTTAGCAAAAACACTTTATTTTATTGAAAAAGTGTCTCGACAAAGACAAAGTGACACCCATGCTGGCAACCACCAGAGGGCAGCAGAGTTCAAATAATACATATAGCATGCATGATGAATATAAAGAGAAGACGAAGGAATGGTCATGACGAGTGAGTTAGGTATATAGATGTGAGCACTGCTTTGAAACCCAGTCTATGAATTTTAGTTAATGATCTTAATTTAGGTGGGTGTAAGATCTTTAAGGCTTGTGTCATTCTGAAATGTAAAACCTTATTTAAAGTTTATCTAAAGAGGTACTCGAAATGGTGTGTTTGCACTGCACACATAATCACAGAGAATACTATTGGCATGACATATGTTGATCCAACAATACACATCATCAGCGCTGCACATCATCTGTGTTCCCTGCACCACAACACAGAATCAGTTTGCGCACTGCACACAGAGCTTCTCGCAGTGGTGGAAATAATGTAACGTTATACATTTACTTAAGGAATGTACTTGAATTATACTTAATGTACTTAATTTTGAGGTACTTGTACTTTACTTGAGTATTTTCCTTTTCTGTTACTTTGTACTTCTACTTCACTAAGTGTCAGAACGAAATGTTGTACTTGTATTGCCTTATTAATTTAGTTACTTTTTCACCTATACAAGTTATACTGTATTTACTAAAAATTCTCTCAATGCTTTCCAAATAATTGCTCCATATTGACATATTTATATAATAACCCAACACATTAGAGGCATTCTGCATACGTGTTTTTACTTTTGATAATTGGGTATACATTTAGCTGATAACATTTCTGTAATTTTACTTAAATCATATTTTCAACTCTTACTTGTAATGGAATATTTTAAGACTGTGGCATTAGAACTTTTACTTAAGTACTTTTTTCCCCACTGGCTTCTGATGGAACATTTTCTCGGTGAATTGGATTGTGACCTCTCCATGTATTTCTTGTATGTGGGAATGCTATGGCAATGTTTAATCAAAGGCCAAGTTGTTAGCATAAATGCAGCCCCAGGTGGCAGGAATACTGATACCAAACATGAAGTTAATCAGGACAGTTTTTGTTGAAATATTTTTGCAGTGACTAACTAACCAGTGTCAGCACATTTCCAATGAACCACAGTAAGTCAATAGTACAATCACTGTTGTATTCATCCAGATGTCACAAATTAAAAAACGAATCAGGTGGCTTTACAATGTGTACAGTATGTGACACCTTTGTCCTCAGACATTACATCCAGGGGTTCCTTCAAAGCTTGTATAGCTCCTTAGCTCTGGGGCAGTTACTGACCTGGACCCTGATTTATTTCACATAGAAGTGAAGTTCAAAATCATGATTTATGTTACATGGTGAACAACAAGGAGAGCTGTGACAAACAGGAACCTATTTCGTTTTTTTTAATATAGTTTTGAATAGAAAATAGAACACATGCTATTCTTAAAAAAAAGAGAAATATTAGTAATACCTTTTTGGGTGGAGAGAACTGCATCCGGGAATTAGGAATTACATTACATGTGACTTGTTAGACACTTGTATCCAAAGCAACTTCCATACATTCAGCACTGGGCAGTGCCACGGACACAATGACATGCTGACTGCAGTGGGACTCAAACTTGCTGATCAGAAGATCGGTGCACTATTCCACTGAGCCACAGCCTCCAAATAAATAGAGTGGGTTTTTGTACATTATACTTAGAAACACAAATACAGTGGTAGAAAGTAATTAAGTACATATACTCAGGAACTGTACTTAAGTCAAAACAAAGTGGGTACTTGTACTTTAATTAAGTATGTTCACATTATACTACTTGTATTTTTACTCCACTACAATTTGTTGGCACTACATTTACTCTACTTGATTAGTTACTTGTTACTTTGCAGATTTAGGTTATTAATAACAAAGATATAAATCAGCTAACTATTATTATATAGTATTGCTGTTTTTGCTTTAGTAAATAATCCGAGTATGTATTTCACCTCTGCAAAAATACAACTATTGCTTAGTTACAACACTGCTACAGTTTACCAATAATATAAAATACAATAATTAATAATTTGAATACAATTGTGGTAAGAGATACTTATAGTTGACTTAAAAAAACCATATAGCCTACTGTTGAAGTCAAAAATAGGAAGTGGAAGGACAGGGATTGGAGGAGAATAGGAATAGGAAGAGGAAGCGCAGGGGGAAGAGATGGGAAAAGGAGGACGAGAGAAGAAGTGAGAGGAGGAGTCTGTTTGTTGACATCGGACGAAAACGAAAATCAGATGAGTGAAGACTGATGAAACAAACTACATTTCTCGCCGTCATCAAGACATATAGCCTTGGTGAAAGCTAAGGTAAAGCACCGCCTGATGGGCTGCCACTCATACACCTGTGACCGCTGTCTGTTCACTGTGGTTCCACACATAGCTCGTAGCTAGCGCTGGTCCCACTAGCTATGTTAGCTAACACCATAGCAGGGAAAGTCACCGCTAGCCACAAGCTAATTCTGACGCTGAGATGCGCTGCTGACACCGTATCGGCAAGTTGAGGCTTAACTTGGAAAACACAAGTTTGTCTCTTTTATATTTGCGTAGGTATTATTGAATAGGTTTATAGTTTGTGTGTGTTATTCAGTAGCTATCTAGCGGCAGTGTTGTTATATTAAAACTGATGTACAGTGTAGCTAGCTAGAAAGCTAGCTAACTAGTCTGCCGTGTCTCCCAGGGTTTACTGCTGTGTGCTGAACTAATAGACCTGTAGCACTAACTTAGAGACAGGACAACTTCACTCACTAACTTCCTTTTGTCAGCAAGACCTTCAGCTTGATATAGACAAGTAAGGATAATTGTGTTTGTAACGTTAATATTGAAACTCAAAGTTGTTAAAAAGAACACAACATTGGTGGCAAGCAGTATCAGCAGTGGTGTAAAGTAAGTACATGTATTCAAGTATTGTACTTGTGAGGTACTTGTACTTTAATTGAGTATTTCCATGTTATGATACTTTGTAATTCTACTTCACTAAAATTCAGAGATAAACATTGTACTTTTACTACACTACATTTATTTAATACCTTTTAGTTACTTTGCATATATGGATTAAGGATCCAAACATGATCAACACTTAAATCAGACTGTAGTTCCTCCTGGAGTATTATTCAAAAGCTACCCAGCAATACATACAGTAGTTAGTTCATCAATGATTATAATGACAACATATATATATGATTCTGAAATGGGTAAATCTGCATAGCGATTACTTTTGATTATCTGGTACTTTTGGTACTTTAGGTATATTTTGATGCTTATACTCTTTTACTTTTACTTGAGTAACAATTTGATTGCAGGACTTTAACTTGTAACAGAGTATTCCTACACTCTGGTAGTTCTATTTTTACTTAGGACAACATCTGAAGAACTTCCATCTCTTCAAACTAGTACACTAACTAAAGACATGAACTTATTACTATTTTCATTTTGTTAGGTAGAGTCATTAATGCGATTAATTGCGATTAATTAATTACAAAGCCTGTAATTAATTAGATTAATTTTTTTAATCGAGTCCCGGCCCTAAAAAGAACACAACATTGGTTGCAAGCAGTATCAGCCATACACATGACAACTAGCTCTCTAAAGAATGGACAAATCGGAGATATATGTCTTCAATTCCATTTTTCACACATGGGAAATACAGTAAGGGTTTTTTGGAACATCCTTGACCTATAATGTGTTGTTTATGACCAGGGGTGAAAGAAGTGTTCAGAAGCTTTACTTCAGTCAAAGTACTGATACATTATTGTCAAAATACTTCATTACAAGTAAAAGTCCTGCATTCAAGATCTTAATTAAGTAAACGTACAAAAGTATGATGTACTTGCATTACAAAAAGTAATCATTTTGCAGAAAAATTGCCTTTTTTGTGTGTATATTATATTTATGCATGTGACATTTTCTAGATAATATTGTTGCATCAAGCAGCATTTAACTCGTGGACAAACACAATTCTGACTGACTTTCTTTGCAAAATATTTGACTCTTGTGTTTAATATATATATATAATGTTTTAGAGATGCATTTTGTTAAAGGTAGTTCAAGCAGTTCAATAAATGTAGTGGAGTAGAAGTATAAAGTAGCATATCATGGAAATATTCAAGTAAAGTATGTACCTCAAAATTGTACTTAAGTACAGTATTTGAGTAAATGTACTTACTTCCCTCCTCTGTCTATGACTTGGATGTTTCGACTAATATTTGGAATGAATGTCGTTACTGTGTTCGCTAAGTCTCAGACTCAGTGTATATGATTTGAATCCGTTTTTTTTTTTGGTAGTCAAATGGTCAAAGGGAAACTTTTTGTTTCTGATTTCCACCAGAAGCAAGCTCCTGTGAAAAGACATGTCCTAACTTCGTTCGATGAATGTCTCCTCAGGTCCCCTGCACTGCCCTGTCTTTAATCTGAGCCGGGGACAAAGAGGCTAACATGGCAGCAAAAGCAGGAGACAACCCTGACAGCCTCATGACTCTGGCAACCATCTTCTGCCTGAGGAACCTTAGGAAGACCATGTGCTACCAGGGATTCAGGAACAAGCTCTGTCTGCGCTCGGACATCTTCCTTCCAAGCGAGATCTGCGACAAGTTGGTCAACACGTAGGTCGCATGATACATCTGCAATCATTCCATTCATCTACATTTCCATTCTCTCAAAACGCCTCATCATCACAATATTACATATTCCATGTTTTTTTTGTTTTTTTTACAGATACATGGAGTTGGTCCACACAGATAGTAACTTTGAACCAGAGGAAAGCTTCTTCCAACTGTTCTCAGACCCCTGCAGCACCAGACTGACCAGGGTACAGCTGAGAGAAGACTTCGTACGGGACAGAGATCTGGAGGCCATTCAAAAACAGGTGGGGTTTTTCAGAAAACTGTGATTGAATCTCTCATCGTCCAGTCCACCTCTGTGAAACAGCTCGACTAGTAAACTTAGATAATGGAAGTACCTGTAGCCATTCATCTTTTTGCTCACTTTAGGCCTCAGTCGTGATTTCGTAGGCATCCTCGTTTACACAGACACAGCATATCCTGCGCTAAGTGGTCTAAACTCTTTCTGTATATTTTGTTTAGAATCATACACTCTTATTTTGTCTATGGTTGTAATTTGTCTGCTTGTGTAATGTCAGACACAATGATGTGGCACCTCTTCTTCAGAGGTGAAAAAACTTGAAATAATAACTCGACAACAGTGTGAAAAATACAGCTAAACATTTCACTCACAACTTAAAACAACAGCATTTCTGTTAACAAAGAAGAAATCCCATTACATCTACTAAATAACGACATTACTTTACATTATTTGAATTTCTTTTTTGAGCCAATATACACAGCTGTTATGTTTAATTTTCTTTTTTGAGATACATTGCATTGTAAGTCAAACTGGGGCTCCTATCCCTCTTTTCATAATAACCAAGAGCTCAATAACCCAGTGTAAGAGCCATCTCATGCGGCTTTCACACCAGCGCTTTTCCCTTTCTAGCTTCAAGCTAGAGCTTTTCTGGTTCAGCTCCGGTTTCCCTTTTCTGCTCCTGCTCTGTTCACACCACCCAGAGCCCGACTGGTGCAGCCGCTGCTGCGTCATGACGTCACCGTTTACATCGCTGATTTGCTCCCCAACAGCGCTCACAACAACAACAACGGGGGACTGCGTCGGGTCGATGATCGTGTAGCTTTTAATCATACGAAGTCAGATTAAATAAAAATAACGACTTCTCCAACCTTATGCTTTTCTTCAGAGTGCCGTGGTTCATTGTTTATTAATGTGTTTCAGCGGCATTTACCGACCGCTGCAGTGCTGCTCGTCCACTGGAGTTTATTCTCCCGTTAGCTCTGGGCTAGCTAATACTTTAGAGCGGCCTCTCTAAAGTATTCACTGTCTGACTGTCACACAAGCAGCTGATACATATCCCCAGTTCCCCTTAAGTGAATGTGTGTCAGTCTGAATTGACGCTGTTTGGCATCACAACGCTGTTATGAAAGTTTCTCTGGTATAAAATGGGTGATGTTAGCATAGCAACCGAAGGTAAACTGACTACTTGCTATTGCTATCCTATTGTAGCATAAGCCGTTTTCTACAGGCACATTTTACCGGCGTATTTTTCATTATGATTCTACTTGTGATAGTCGGACACGACAACCTGTGCAGCCCATGTATTGATTCCATCTGATCTGCTATAATACAAAACAAAACGTCTGCCTCTCTCCACAATGATCAATAACAGCGAACGGATGGTCAAAGTAAGGTACAAATAAACAGAATCACACGAAGCCTGGTTAGTGTTGCCGGACTTTATAAAGTGTGTTTATAAGCACTACTGCTTGTAGGCAGGCATGACGAGACTCTTCAGTCGACCCATGTTCAGGGGAGGTGGGTGTAGTTTCCTGCACGCCTCGACGACGTAAGCGACGCCGCCTCTTAGCTCCGAAGCTCTTGCCTCTAGACCGACAATTTTTTGGAGCTGGAAGTGAACCGGATTCCGGAGCTAAGAGGCGGCGCCCCTGCGGTGCGAACAGGAAAAAACGGTACTTTTCGGGCTCCAGCTCCGAGCCGGAGCTGAAAACGCGTTGGTGTGAAAGAGGCATTAATGAAAGGTCATGCTTGGTTTGAAGCTGTCACAATGATGTCTTATTTCATGTGTTTGCCAAAGGCAGGGTTCGTACGGGTGCTGGAAATCCTTGAAAATGCTTGAAATTGTACGAGGTGTTTTCAAGGTTTGAAAAGTGCTTGAATTTTGGGAATGGTGCTTGAATTTGGGATAAAGTGCTTGAAATTGTAAATGCTTTACTTCGCTTTTTAGATTAAAAGAAAATAAAGAAGTCGGAGCGAGCTTAATTGCTTAGCTTTTTACATAAAACAGCTCCGCTCCGGCCTTCCTGCGCTATGCGCGTGACCGGCAAGTGTTTGTGTTACGTGTGTGACCTGGGCATTCTGATGAGAGTGATAGATGACAGTATGCCAGAAGGTTGCAGTTTCAACGAGTGTTGGCTAGCAGAAGACAAATACAAGCCATGGCTAAGACGAGGGTCAAGCCCACGAGTAGCCTCCTGCAAAGTTTGCAACAAATAACGATGGGAGAGGCTGCGCTGACGAGCCACATGAAAGGCACGCCGTAGTAGAGCATTTTAGATTAGGCTAACGTTGCATGTTACGTTTGTTTAAGCCAGGGGTCAGGAACCTTTTTGACTGGGAGAGCCATAAAAGCCAAATATTTCTAAATATATTTCATTGAGAGCCATATAGTATTTTTAACGTATAATAAATTAAATATGTCTTACTTTTAATGCGACTTCTGGTGCTGCATGGTTTTGCTGATGGCCTTGTAGTCTGGTTCATACGTGGTGAGGTGAGCTTCATGGCAGGCGTTGAGGCTCTCATCAGTTAAAACGTGAGCGTGGTTGGGTCTTAATGTTCCTCATATGCGAGATTGACTGCTCACATGCATATGCTAGAGCCAAACATGGGTCAAATACGGCAATACTCACACGCGTGCGAATCTTTGTGGTAGTCACAAGCGAAGCTCGTTCCAGAAGTTTTAAGATCAGCTGTCTTCAGGCGGTTGAACGATTTTTCATTTCTGTGCACTT